>NW_027067013.1:0-15949 GCF_032884065.1 Artemia franciscana | reverse complement strand
AAGTTTTAGTTTTCGAGGGTAATAGCTACGTATGTTGAAAAAATGAAGATATTAGACTATTTTATGATTGCAAATGGTAAAGAATGTGATTAAAGGCTCTTTTCCTATTTCAAAAGTTTTAGTTTTCGAGGGTAATAGCTATGTCTGTTGAAAAAATGAAGATATTAGACTATTTTATGATTGCACATGGTATAGAATGTGATTAAAGGCTCTTTTCCTATTTCAAAAGTTTTAGTTTTCGAGGGTAATAGCTACGTATGTTGAAAAAATTAAGATATTAGACTATTTTATGATTGCACATGGTAAAGAATGTGATTAAAGGCTCTTTTCCTATTTCAAAAGTTTTAGTTTTCGAGGGTAATAGCTACGTATGTTGAAAAAATAAAGATATTAGACTATTTTATGATTGCAAATGGTAAAGAATGTGATTGAAGGCTCTTTTCCTATTTCAAAAGTTTTAGTTTTCGAGGGTAATAGCTACGTATGTTGAAAAAATGAAGATATTAGACTATTTTATGATTGCAAATGGTAAAGAATGTGATTAAAGGCTCTTTTCCTCTGTCAAAAGTTTTAGTTTTCGAGGGTAATAGCTACGTATGTTGAAAAAATGAAGATATTAGACTATTTTATGATTGCAAATGGTAAAGAATGTGATTAAAGGCTCTTTTCCTATTTCAAAAGTTTTAGTTTTCGAGGGTAATAGCTATGTCTGTTGAAAAATGAAGATATTAGACTATTTTATGATTGCACATGGTAAAGAATGTGATTAAAGGTTCTTTTCCTATTTCAAAAGTTTTAGTTTTCGGGGGTAAGAGCTACGTATGTTGAAAAAATGAAGATATTATACTATTTTATGATTGCACATGGTAAAGAATGTGATTAAAAACTCTTTTCCTATTTCAAAAGTTTTAGTTTTCGGGGGTAAGAGCTACGTATGTTGAAAAAATGAAGATATTAGACTATTTTATGATTGCACATGGTAAAGATTGTGATTAAAGGCTCCTTTCCTATGTCAAAAGTTTTAGTTTTCGAGGGTAATAGCTACGTATGTTGAAAAAATGAAGATATTAGACTATTTTATGATTGTAAATGGTAAAGAATGTGATTAAAGGCTCTTTTCCTATTTCAAAAGTTTTAGTTTTCGAGGGTAATAGCTATGTCTGTGGAAAAAATGAAGATATTAGACTATTTTATGATTGCACATGGTAAAGAATGTGATTAAAGGCTCTTTTCCTATTTCAAAAGTTTTAGTTTTCGAGGGTAATAGCTACGTATGTTGAAAAAATGAAGATATTAGACAATTTTATGATTGCACATGGTAAAGAATGTGATTAAAGGCTCTTTTCCTATGTCAAAAGTTTTAGTTTTCGAGGGTAATAGCTTTGTCTGTGGAAAAAATGAAGATATTAGACTATTTTATGATTGCACATGGTAAAGAATGTGATTAAAGGCTCTTTTCCTATTTCAAAAGTTTTAGTTTTAGAGGGTAATAGCTACGTATGTTGAAAAAATGAAGATATTAGACTATTTTATGATTGCAAATGGTAAAGAATGTGATTGAAGGCTCTTTTCCTATTTCAAAAGTTTTAGTTTTCGAGGGTAATAACTACGTATGTTGAAAAAATGAAGATATTAGACTATTTTATGATTGCACATGGTGAAGAATGTGATTAAAGAATCTTTTCCTATTTCAAAAGTTTTAGTTTTCGAGGGTAATAGCTACATAAGTTGAAAAAATGAAGATATTAGACTATTTTATGATTGCAAATGGTAAAGAATGTGATTAAAGGCTCTTTTCCTATGTCAAAAGTTTTAGTTTTCGAGGGTAATAGCTACGTATGTTGAAAAAATGAAGATATTAGACAATTTTATGATTGCAAATGGTTAAGAATGTGATTAAAGGCTCTTTTTCTATGTCAAAAGTTTTAGTTTTCGAGGGTAATAGCTATGTCTGTTGAAAAAATGAAGATATTAGACTATTTTATGATTGCACATGGTAAAGAATGTGATTAAAGGCTCTTATCCTATTTCAACAGTTTTAGTTTTCGAGGGTAATAGCTACGTATGTTGAAAAAATGAAGATATTAGACAATTTTATGATTGCAAATGGTTAAGAATGTGATTAAAGGCTCTTTTTCTATGTCAAAAGTTTTAGTTTTCGAGGGTAATAGCTACGTATGTTGAAAAAATGAAGATATTAGACTATTTTATGATTGCAAATGGTAAAGAATGCGATTAAAGGCTCTTTTCCTATTTCAAAAGTTTTAGTTTTCGAGGGTAATAGCTATGTGTGTGGAAAAAATGAAGATATTAGACTATATTATGATTGCACATGGTAAAGAATGTGATTAAAGGCTCTTTTCCTATTTCAAAAGTTTTTGTTTTCGGGGGTAAGAGCTACGTATATTGAAAAAATGAAGATATTAGACTATTTTATGATTGCACATGGTAAAGAATGTGATTAAAAACTCTTTTCCTATTTCAAAAGTTTTAGTTTTCGGGGGTAAGAGCTACTTATGTTGAAAAAATGAAGATATTAGACTATTTTATGATTGCACATGGTAAAGAATGTGATTAAAGGCTCTTTTCCTATTTCAAAAGTTTTAGTTTTCGAGGGTAATAGCTATGTCTGTGGAAAAAATGAAGATATTAGACTATTTTATGATTGCACATGGTAAAGAATGTGATTAAAGGCTCTTTTCCTATTTCAAAAGTTTTAGTTTTCGAGGGTAATAGCTATGTCTGTGGAAAAAATGAAGATATTAGACTATTTTATGATTGCACATGGTAAAGAATGTGATTAAAGGCTCTTTTCCTATTTCAAAAGTTTTAGTTTTCGAAGGTAATAGCTACGTATGTTGAAAAAATGAAGATATTAGACAATTTTATGATTGCACATGGTAAAGAATGTGATTAAAGGCTCTTTTCCTATGTCAAAAGTTTTAGTTTTCGAGGGTAATAGCTTTGTCTGTGGAAAAAATGAAGATATTAGACAATTTTATGATTGCACATGGTAAAGAATGTGATTAAAGGCTCTTTTCCTATTTCAAAAGTTTTAGTTTTAGAGGGTAATAAATACGTATGTTGAAAAATTGAAGATATTAGACTATTTTATAATTGCAAATGGTAAAGAATGTGATTGAAGGCTCTTTTCCTATTTCAAAAGTTTTAGTTTTCGAGGGTAATAACTACGTATGTTGAAAAAATGAAGATATTAGACTATTTTATGATTGCACATGGTGAAGAATGTGATTAAAGGCTCTTTTCCTATTTCAAAAGTTTTAGTTTTCGAGGGTAATAGCTACATAAGTTGAAAAAATGAAGATATTAGACTATTTTATGATTGCAAATGGTAAAGAATGTGATTAAAGGCTCTTTTCCTATTTCAACAGTTTTAGTTTTCGAGGGTAATAGCTACGTATGTTGAAAAAATGAAGATATTAGACAATTTTATGATTGCAAATGGTTAAGAATGTGATTAAAGGATCTTTTTCTATTTCAACAGTTTTAGTTTTCGAGGGTAATAGCTACATATGTTGAAAAAATGAAGATATTAGACAATTTTATGATTGCAAATGGTTAAGAATGTGATTAAAGGATCTTTTTCTATGTCAAAAGTTTTTGTTTTCGAGGGTAATAGCTACGTATGTTGAAAAAATGAAGATATTAGACTATTTTATGATTGCAAATGGTAAAGAATGCGATTAAAGGCTCTTTTCCTATTTCAAAAGTTTTAGTTTTCGAGGGTAATAGCTATGTCTGTGGAAAAAATGAAGATATTAGACTATATTATGATTGCACATGGTAAAGAATGTGATTAAAGGCTCTTTTCCTATTTCAAAAGTTTTAGTTTTCGGGGGTAAGAGCTACGTATGTTGAAAAAATGAAGATATTAGACTATTTTATGATTGCACATGGTAAAGAATGTGATTAAAGGCTCTTTTCCTATTTCAAATGTTTTAGTTTTCGAGGGTAATAGCTACGTATGTTGAAAAAATGAAGATAGTAGACAATTTTATGATTGCAAATGGTTAAGAATGTGATTAAAGGCTCTTTTCCTATGTCAAAAGGTTTAGTTTTCGAGGGTAATAGCTACGTATGTTGAAAAAATGAAGATATTAGACTATTTTATGATTGCAAATGGTAAAGAATGCGATTAAAGGCTCTTTTCCTATTTCAAAAGTTTTAGTTTTCGAGGGTAATAGCTATGTCTGTGGAAAAAATGAAGATATTAGACTATTTTATGATTGCACATGGTAAAGAATGTGATTAAAGGCTATTTTCCTATTTCAAAAGTTTTAGTTTTCGGGGGTAAGAGCTACGTATGTTGAAAAAATGAAGATATTAGACTATTTTATGATTGCACATGGTAAAGAATGTGATTAAAGGCTCTTTTCCTATGTAAAAAGTTTTAGTTTTCGAGGGTAATAGCTTTGTCTGTGGAAAAAATGAAGATATTAGACAATTTTATGATTGCACATGGTAAAGAATGTGATTAAAGGCTCTTTTCCTATTTCAAAAGATTTAGTTTTAGAGGGTAATAGCTACGTATGTTGAAAAAATGAAGATATTAGACTATTTTATGATTGCAAATGGTAAAGAATGTGATTGAAGGCTCTTTTCCTATTTCAAAAGTTTTAGTTTTCGAGGGTAATAGCTACGTATGTTGAAAAAATGAAGATATTAGACTATTTTATGATTGCACATGGTAAAGAATGTGATTAAAGGCTCTTTTCCTATTTCAAAAGTTTTAGTTTTCGAGGGTAATAGCTACATATGTTGAAAAAATGAAGATATTAGACTATTTTATGATTGCAAATGGTAAAGAATGTGATTGAAGGCTCTTTTCCTATTTCAAAAGTTTTAGTTTTCGAGGGTAATAGCTACGTATGTTGAAAAAATGAAGATATTAGACTATTTTATGATTGCAAATGGTAAAGAATGTGATTAAAGGCTCTTTTCCTATTTCAAAAGTTTTAGCTTTCGAGGGTAATAGCTACGTATGTTGAAAAAATGAAGATATTAGACTATTTTATGATTGCAAATGGTAAAGAATGTGATTAAAGGCTCTTTTCCTATTTCAAAAGTTTTAGTTTTCGAGGGTAATAGCTACGTATGTTGAAAAAATGAAGATATTAGACTATTTTATGATTGCAAATGGTAAAGAATGTGATTGAAGGCTCTTTTCCTATTTCAACAGTTTTAGTTTTCGAGGGTAATAGCTACGTATGTTGAAAAAATGAAGATATTAGACAATTTTATGATTGCAAATGGTAAAGAATGTGATTAAAGGCTCTTTTCCTATGTCAAAAGTTTTAGTTTTCGAGGGTAATAGCTACGTATGTTGAAAAAATGAAGATATTAGACTATTTTATGATTGCAAATGGTAAAGAATGTGATTAAAGGCTCTTTTCCTATTTCAAAAGTTTTAGTTTTCGAGGGTAATAGCTACGTCTGTGGAAAAAATGAAGATATTAGACTATTTTATGATTGCACATGGTAAAGAATGTGATTAAAGGCTCTTTTCCTATTTCAAAAGTTTTAGTTTTCGAGGGTAATAGCTATGTCTGTGGAAAAAATGAAGATATTAGACTATTTTATGATTGCACATGGTAAAGAATGTGATTAAAGGCTCTTTTCCTATATCAAAAGTTTTAGTTTTCGAGGGTAATAGCTTTGTCTGCGGAAAAAATGAAGATATTAGACAATTTTATGATTGCACATGGTAAAGAATGTGATTAAAGGCTCTTTTCCTATTTCAAAAGTTTTAGTTTTCGAGGGTGATAGCTACGTATGTTGAAAAAATGAAGATATTAGACAATTTTATGATTGCAAATGGTAAAGAATGTGATTAAAAGCTCTTTTCCTATTTCAAAAGTTTTAGTTTTCGAGGGTAATAGCTATGTCTGTGGAGAAAATGAAGATATTAGACTATTTTATGATTGCACATGGTAAAGAATGTGATTAAAGGCTCTTTTCTTATGTCAAAAGTTTTAGTTTTCGAGGGTAATAGCTTTGTCTGTGGAAAAAATGAAGATATTAGACAATTTTATGATTGCACATGGGAAAAAATGTGATTAAAGGCTCTATTCCTATTTCAAAAGTTTTAGTTTTCGAGGGTAATAGCTATGTCTGTGGAAAATATTAAGATATTAGACTATTATATGATTGCACATGGTAAAGAATGTGATTAAAGGCTCTTTTTCTATGTCAAAAGTTTTAGTTTTCGAGGGTAATAGCTACGTATGTTGAAAAAATGAAGATATTAGACTATTTTATGATTGCAAATGGTAAAGAATGTGATTAAAGGCTCTTTTACTATTTCAAAAGTTTTAGTTTTCGAGGGTAATAGCTATGTCTGTGGAAAAAATGAAGATATTAGACTATTTTATGATTGCACATGGTAAAGAATGTGATTAAAGGCTCTTTTCCTATTTCAAAAGTTTTAGTTTTCGAGGGTAATAGCTACGTATGTTGAAAAAATGAAGATATTAGACTATTTTATGATTGCAAATGGTAAAGAATGTGATTAAAGGCTCTTTTCCTATTTCAAAAGTTTTAGTTTTCGAGGGCAATAGCTACGTATGTTGAAAAAAATGAAGATATTAGACTATTTTATGATTGCAAATGGTAAAGAATGTGATTAAAGGCTCTTTTCCTATGTCAAAAGTTTTAGTTTTCGAGGGTAATAGCTACGTATGTTAAAAAAATGAAGATATTAGACTATTTTATGATTGCAAATGGTAAAGAATGTGATTAAAGGCTCTTTTCCTATTTCAAAAGTTTTAGTTTTCGAGGGCAATAGCTACGTATGTTGAAAAAAATGAAGATATTAGACTATTTTATGATTGTAAATGGTAAAGAATGTGATTAAAGGCTCTTTTCCTATTTCAAAAGTTTTAGTTTTCGGGGGTAAGAGCTTTGTCTGTGGAAAAAATGAAGATATTAGACAATTTTATGATTGCACATGGTAAAGAATGTGATTAAAGGCTCTTTTCCTATTTCAAAAGTTTTAGTTTTCGAGGGTAATAGCTACGTATGTTGAACAAATGAAGATATTAGACAATTTTATGATTGCACATGGTAAAGAATGTGATTAAAGGCTCTTTTCCTATTTCAAAAGTTTTAGTTTTCGAGGGTAATAGCTAAGTATGTTGAAAAAATGAAGATATTAGACAATTTTATGATTGCACATTGTAAAGAATGTGATTAAAGGCTCTTTTCCTATGTCAAAAGTTTTAGTTTTCGAGGGTAATAGCTTCGTCTGTGGAAAAAATGAAGATATTAGACAATTTTATGATTGCACATGGTAAAGAATGTGATTAAAGGCTCTTTTCCTATTTCAAAAGTTTTAGTTTTCGAGGGTAATAGCTACGTATGTTGAAAAAATGAAGATATTAGACAATTTTATGATTGCACTTGGCAAAGAATGTGATTAAAGGCTCTTTTCCTATTTCAAAAGTTTTAGTTTTCGAGGGTAATAGCTACGTATGTTGAAAAAAAGAGGATATTAGACTATTTTATGATTGCACATGGTAAAGAATGTGATTAAAGGCTCTTTTCCTATTTCAAAAGTTTTAGCTTTCGAGGGTAATAGCTACGTATGTTGAAAAAATGAAGATATTAGACTATTTTATGATTTCAAATGGTAAAGAATATGATTAAAGGCTCTTTTCCTATTTCAAAAGTTTTAGTTTTCGAGGGTAATAGCTACGTATGTTGAAAAAATGAAGATATTAGACTATTTTATGATTGCAAATGGTAAAGAATGTGATTGAAGGCTCTTTTCCTATTTCAAAAGTTTTAGTTTTCGAGGGTAATAGCTACGTATGTTGAAAAAATGAAGATATTAGACTATTTTATGATTGCAAATGGTAAAGAATGTGATTAAAGGCTCTTTTCCTCTGTCAAAAGTTTTAGTTTTCTAGGGTAATAGCTACGTATGTTGAAAAAATGAAGATATTAGACAATTTTATGATTGCACATGGCAAAGAATGTGATTAAAGGCTCTTTTCCTATTTCAAAAGTTTTAGTTTTCGAGGGTAATAGCTACGTATGTTGAAAAAATGAGGATATTAGACTATTTTATGATTGCAAATGGTAAAGAATGTGATTAAAGGCTCTTTTCCTATTTCAAAAGTTTTAGTTTTCGAGGGTAATAGCTATGTCTGTTGAAAAAATGAAGATATTAGACTATTTTATGATTGCACATGGTAAAGAATGTGATTAAAGGGTCTTTTCCTATTTCAACAGTTTTAGTTTTCGAGGGTAATAGCTACGTATGTTGAAAAAATGAAGATATTAGACAATTTTATGATTGCAAATGGTAAAGAATGTGATTAAAGGCTCTTTTCCTATGTCAAAAGTTTTAGTTTTCGAGGGTAATAGCTACGTATGTTGAAAAAATGAAGATATTAGACTATTTTATGATTGCAAATGGTAAAGAATGTGATTAAAGGCTCATTTCCTATTTCAAAAGTTTTAGTTTTCGAGGGTAATAGCTACGTCTGTGGAAAAAATGAAGATATTAGACTATATTATGATTGCACATGGTAAAGAATGTGATTAAAGGCTCTTTTCCTATTTCAAAAGTTTTAGTTTTCGAGGGTAATAGCTATGTCTGTGGAAAAAATGAAGATATTAGACTATTTTATGATTGCACATGATAAAGAATGTGATTAAAGGCTCTTTTCCTATATCAAAAGTTTTAGTTTTCGAGGGTAATAGCTTTGTCTGTGGAAAAAATGAAGATATTAGACAATTTTATGATTGCACATGGTAAAGAATGTGATTAAAGGCTCTTTTCCTATTTCAAAAGTTTTAGTTTTCGAGGGTGATAGCTGGAAAAAATGAAGATATTAGACTATTTTATGATTGCACATGGTAAAGAATGTGATTAAAGGCTCTTTTCCTCTGTCAAAAGTTTTAGTTTTCGAGGGTAATAGCTACGTATGTTGAAAAAATGAAGATATTAGACTATTTTATGATTGCAAATGGTAAAGAATGTGATTAAAGGCTCTTTTCCTATTTCAAAAGTTTTAGTTTTCGAGGGTAATAGCTATGTCTGTTGAAAAATGAAGATATTAGACTATTTTATGATTGCACATGGTACAGAATGTGATTAAAGGTTCTTTTCCTATTTCAAAAGTTTTAGTTTTCGGGGGTAAGAGCTACGTATGTTGAAAAAATGAAGATATTATACTATTTTATGATTGCACATGGTAAAGAATGTGATTAAAAACTCTTTTCCTATTTCAAAAGTTTTAGTTTTCGGGGGTAAGAGCTACGTATGTTGAAAAAATGAAGATATTAGACTATTTTATGATTGCACATGGTAAAGATTGTGATTAAAGGCTCCTTTCCTATGTCAAAAGTTTTAGTTTTCGAGGGGTAATAGCTACGTATGTTGAAAAAATGAAGATATTAGACTATTTTATGATTGTAAATGGTAAAGAATGTGATTAAAGGCTCTTTTCCTATTTCAAAAGTTTTAGTTTTCGAGGGTAATAGCTATGTCTGTGGAAAAAATGAAGATATTAGACTATTTTATGATTGCACATGGTAAAGAATGTGATTAAAGGCTCTTTTCCTATTTCAAAAGTTTTAGTTTTCGAGGGTAATAGCTACGTATGTTGAAAAAATGAAGATATTAGACAATTTTATGATTGCACATGGTAAAGAATGTGATTAAAGGCTCTTTTCCTATGTCAAAAGTTTTAGTTTTCGAGGGTAATAGCTTTGTCTGTGGAAAAAAATGAAGATATTAGACTATTTTATGATTGCACATGGTAAAGAATGTGATTAAAGGCTCTTTTCCTATTTCAAAAGTTTTAGTTTTAGAGGGTAATAGCTACGTATGTTGAAAAAATGAAGATATTAGACTATTTTATGATTGCAAATGGTAAAGAATGTGATTGAAGGCTCTTTTCCTATTTCAAAAGTTTTAGTTTTCGAGGGTAATAACTACGTATGTTGAAAAAATGAAGATATTAGACTATTTTATGATTGCACATGGTGAAGAATGTGATTAAAGAATCTTTTCCTATTTCAAAAGTTTTAGTTTTCGAGGGTAATAGCTACATAAGTTGAAAAAATGAAGATATTAGACTATTTTATGATTGCAAATGGTAAAGAATGTGATTAAAGGCTCTTTTCCTATGTCAAAAGTTTTAGTTTTCGAGGGTAATAGCTACGTATGTTGAAAAAATGAAGATATTAGACAATTTTATGATTGCAAATGGTTAAGAATGTGATTAAAGGCTCTTTTTCTATGTCAAAAGTTTTAGTTTTCGAGGGTAATAGCTATGTCTGTTGAAAAAATGAAGATATTAGACTATTTTATGATTGCACATGGTAAAGAATGTGATTAAAGGCTCTTATCCTATTTCAACAGTTTTAGTTTTCGAGGGTAATAGCTACGTATGTTGAAAAAATGAAGATATTAGACAATTTTATGATTGCAAATGGTTAAGAATGTGATTAAAGGCTCTTTTTCTATGTCAAAAGTTTTAGTTTTCGAGGGTAATAGCTACGTATGTTGAAAAAATGAAGATATTAGACTATTTTATGATTGCAAATGGTAAAGAATGCGATTAAAGGCTCTTTTCCTATTTCAAAAGTTTTAGTTTTCGAGGGTAATAGCTATGTGTGTGGAAAAAATGAAGATATTAGACTATATTATGATTGCACATGGTAAAGAATGTGATTAAAGGCTCTTTTCCTATTTCAAAAGTTTTTGTTTTCGGGGGTAAGAGCTACGTATATTGAAAAAATGAAGATATTAGACTATTTTATGATTGCACATGGTAAAGAATGTGATTAAAAACTCTTTTCCTATTTCAAAAGTTTTAGTTTTCGGGGGTAAGAGCTACTTATGTTGAAAAAATGAAGATATTAGACTATTTTATGATTGCACATGGTAAAGAATGTGATTAAAGGCTCTTTTCCTATTTCAAAAGTTTTAGTTTTCGAGGGTAATAGCTATGTCTGTGGAAAAAATGAAGATATTAGACTATTTTATGATTGCACATGGTAAAGAATGTGATTAAAGGCTCTTTTCCTATTTCAAAAGTTTTAGTTTTCGAGGGTAATAGCTATGTCTGTGGAAAAAATGAAGATATTAGACTATTTTATGATTGCACATGGTAAAGAATGTGATTAAAGGCTCTTTTCCTATTTCAAAAGTTTTAGTTTTCGAAGGTAATAGCTACGTATGTTGAAAAAATGAAGATATTAGACAATTTTATGATTGCACATGGTAAAGAATGTGATTAAAGGCTCTTTTCCTATGTCAAAAGTTTTAGTTTTCGAGGGTAATAGCTTTGTCTGTGGAAAAAATGAAGATATTAGACAATTTTATGATTGCACATGGTAAAGAATGTGATTAAAGGCTCTTTTCCTATTTCAAAAGTTTTAGTTTTAGAGGGTAATAAATACGTATGTTGAAAAATTGAAGATATTAGACTATTTTATAATTGCAAATGGTAAAGAATGTGATTGAAGGCTCTTTTCCTATTTCAAAAGTTTTAGTTTTCGAGGGTAATAACTACGTATGTTGAAAAAATGAAGATATTAGACTATTTTATGATTGCACATGGTGAAGAATGTGATTAAAGGCTCTTTTCCTATTTCAAAAGTTTTAGTTTTCGAGGGTAATAGCTACATAAGTTGAAAAAATGAAGATATTAGACTATTTTATGATTGCAAATGGTAAAGAATGTGATTAAAGGCTCTTTTCCTATTTCAACAGTTTTAGTTTTCGAGGGTAATAGCTACGTATGTTGAAAAAATGAAGATATTAGACAATTTTATGATTGCAAATGGTTAAGAATGTGATTAAAGGATCTTTTTCTATTTCAACAGTTTTAGTTTTCGAGGGTAATAGCTACATATGTTGAAAAAATGAAGATATTAGACAATTTTATGATTGCAAATGGTTAAGAATGTGATTAAAGGATCTTTTTCTATGTCAAAAGTTTTTGTTTTCGAGGGTAATAGCTACGTATGTTGAAAAAATGAAGATATTAGACTATTTTATGATTGCAAATGGTAAAGAATGCGATTAAAGGCTCTTTTCCTATTTCAAAAGTTTTAGTTTTCGAGGGTAATAGCTATGTCTGTGGAAAAAATGAAGATATTAGACTATATTATGATTGCACATGGTAAAGAATGTGATTAAAGGCTCTTTTCCTATTTCAAAAGTTTTAGTTTTCGGGGGTAAGAGCTACGTATGTTGAAAAAATGAAGATATTAGACTATTTTATGATTGCACATGGTAAAGAATGTGATTAAAGGCTCTTTTCCTATTTCAAATGTTTTAGTTTTCGAGGGTAATAGCTACGTATGTTGAAAAAATGAAGATAGTAGACAATTTTATGATTGCAAATGGTTAAGAATGTGATTAAAGGCTCTTTTCCTATGTCAAAAGGTTTAGTTTTCGAGGGTAATAGCTACGTATGTTGAAAAAATGAAGATATTAGACTATTTTATGATTGCAAATGGTAAAGAATGCGATTAAAGGCTCTTTTCCTATTTCAAAAGTTTTAGTTTTCGAGGGTAATAGCTATGTCTGTGGAAAAAATGAAGATATTAGACTATTTTATGATTGCACATGGTAAAGAATGTGATTAAAGGCTATTTTCCTATTTCAAAAGTTTTAGTTTTCGGGGGTAAGAGCTACGTATGTTGAAAAAATGAAGATATTAGACTATTTTATGATTGCACATGGTAAAGAATGTGATTAAAGGCTCTTTTCCTATGTAAAAAGTTTTAGTTTTCGAGGGTAATAGCTTTGTCTGTGGAAAAAATGAAGATATTAGACAATTTTATGATTGCACATGGTAAAGAATGTGATTAAAGGCTCTTTTCCTATTTCAAAAGATTTAGTTTTAGAGGGTAATAGCTACGTATGTTGAAAAAATGAAGATATTAGACTATTTTATGATTGCAAATGGTAAAGAATGTGATTGAAGGCTCTTTTCCTATTTCAAAAGTTTTAGTTTTCGAGGGTAATAGCTACGTATGTTGAAAAAATGAAGATATTAGACTATTTTATGATTGCACATGGTAAAGAATGTGATTAAAGGCTCTTTTCCTATTTCAAAAGTTTTAGTTTTCGAGGGTAATAGCTACATATGTTGAAAAAATGAAGATATTAGACTATTTTATGATTGCAAATGGTAAAGAATGTGATTGAAGGCTCTTTTCCTATTTCAAAAGTTTTAGTTTTCGAGGGTAATAGCTACGTATGTTGAAAAAATGAAGATATTAGACTATTTTATGATTGCAAATGGTAAAGAATGTGATTAAAGGCTCTTTTCCTATTTCAAAAGTTTTAGCTTTCGAGGGTAATAGCTACGTATGTTGAAAAAATGAAGATATTAGACTATTTTATGATTGCAAATGGTAAAGAATGTGATTAAAGGCTCTTTTCCTATTTCAAAAGTTTTAGTTTTCGAGGGTAATAGCTACGTATGTTGAAAAAATGAAGATATTAGACTATTTTATGATTGCAAATGGTAAAGAATGTGATTGAAGGCTCTTTTCCTATTTCAACAGTTTTAGTTTTCGAGGGTAATAGCTACGTATGTTGAAAAAATGAAGATATTAGACAATTTTATGATTGCAAATGGTAAAGAATGTGATTAAAGGCTCTTTTCCTATGTCAAAAGTTTTAGTTTTCGAGGGTAATAGCTACGTATGTTGAAAAAATGAAGATATTAGACTATTTTATGATTGCAAATGGTAAAGAATGTGATTAAAGGCTCTTTTCCTATTTCAAAAGTTTTAGTTTTCGAGGGTAATAGCTACGTCTGTGGAAAAAATGAAGATATTAGACTATTTTATGATTGCACATGGTAAAGAATGTGATTAAAGGCTCTTTTCCTATTTCAAAAGTTTTAGTTTTCGAGGGTAATAGCTATGTCTGTGGAAAAAATGAAGATATTAGACTATTTTATGATTGCACATGGTAAAGAATGTGATTAAAGGCTCTTTTCCTATATCAAAAGTTTTAGTTTTCGAGGGTAATAGCTTTGTCTGCGGAAAAAATGAAGATATTAGACAATTTTATGATTGCACATGGTAAAGAATGTGATTAAAGGCTCTTTTCCTATTTCAAAAGTTTTAGTTTTCGAGGGTGATAGCTACGTATGTTGAAAAAATGAAGATATTAGACAATTTTATGATTGCAAATGGTAAAGAATGTGATTAAAAGCTCTTTTCCTATTTCAAAAGTTTTAGTTTTCGAGGGTAATAGCTATGTCTGTGGAGAAAATGAAGATATTAGACTATTTTATGATTGCACATGGTAAAGAATGTGATTAAAGGCTCTTTTCTTATGTCAAAAGTTTTAGTTTTCGAGGGTAATAGCTTTGTCTGTGGAAAAAATGAAGATATTAGACAATTTTATGATTGCACATGGGAAAAAATGTGATTAAAGGCTCTATTCCTATTTCAAAAGTTTTAGTTTTCGAGGGTAATAGCTATGTCTGTGGAAAATATTAAGATATTAGACTATTATATGATTGCACATGGTAAAGAATGTGATTAAAGGCTCTTTTTCTATGTCAAAAGTTTTAGTTTTCGAGGGTAATAGCTACGTATGTTGAAAAAATGAAGATATTAGACTATTTTATGATTGCAAATGGTAAAGAATGTGATTAAAGGCTCTTTTACTATTTCAAAAGTTTTAGTTTTCGAGGGTAATAGCTATGTCTGTGGAAAAAATGAAGATATTAGACTATTTTATGATTGCACATGGTAAAGAATGTGATTAAAGGCTCTTTTCCTATTTCAAAAGTTTTAGTTTTCGAGGGTAATAGCTACGTATGTTGAAAAAATGAAGATATTAGACTATTTTATGATTGCAAATGGTAAAGAATGTGATTAAAGGCTCTTTTCCTATTTCAAAAGTTTTAGTTTTCGAGGGCAATAGCTACGTATGTTGAAAAAAATGAAGATATTAGACTATTTTATGATTGCAAATGGTAAAGAATGTGATTAAAGGCTCTTTTCCTATGTCAAAAGTTTTAGTTTTCGAGGGTAATAGCTACGTATGTTAAAAAAATGAAGATATTAGACTATTTTATGATTGCAAATGGTAAAGAATGTGATTAAAGGCTCTTTTCCTATTTCAAAAGTTTTAGTTTTCGAGGGCAATAGCTACGTATGTTGAAAAAAATGAAGATATTAGACTATTTTATGATTGTAAATGGTAAAGAATGTGATTAAAGGCTCTTTTCCTATTTCAAAAGTTTTAGTTTTCGGGGGTAAGAGCTTTGTCTGTGGAAAAAATGAAGATATTAGACAATTTTATGATTGCACATGGTAAAGAATGTGATTAAAGGCTCTTTTCCTATTTCAAAAGTTTTAGTTTTCGAGGGTAATAGCTACGTATGTTGAACAAATGAAGATATTAGACAATTTTATGATTGCACATGGTAAAGAATGTGATTAAAGGCTCTTTTCCTATTTCAAAAGTTTTAGTTTTCGAGGGTAATAGCTAAGTATGTTGAAAAAATGAAGATATTAGACAATTTTATGATTGCACATTGTAAAGAATGTGATTAAAGGCTCTTTTCCTATGTCAAAAGTTTTAGTTTTCGAGGGTAATAGCTTCGTCTGTGGAAAAAATGAAGATATTAGACAATTTTATGATTGCACATGGTAAAGAATGTGATTAAAGGCTCTTTTCCTATTTCAAAAGTTTTAGTTTTCGAGGGTAATAGCTACGTATGTTGAAAAAATGAAGATATTAGACAATTTTATGATTGCACTTGGCAAAGAATGTGATTAAAGGCTCTTTTCCTATTTCAAAAGTTTTAGTTTTCGAGGGTAATAGCTACGTATGTTGAAAAAAAGAGGATATTAGACTATTTTATGATTGCACATGGTAAAGAATGTGATTAAAGGCTCTTTTCCTATTTCAAAAGTTTTAGCTTTCGAGGGT
>NW_027067012.1:0-15954 GCF_032884065.1 Artemia franciscana | reverse complement strand
TGTTCCATATTCCCCATTATTATCAAAAACATTTAGTATTTGAGAACTGTAAACGGTACTATACATGACACCGTAGTGCATACCAAGCTCTGAATTTATTGGAGAATGACCAACACTGGAATAACTGCATCAATGACGCGTGCGAAACGTCAAACCCAAGTCAAATTCGTGCATTGTTGGATTCGAGACTCAGGGCAGTCCTTTACAAGTCAGTCGACACAGTTTGGAACCAAAATGAAGCGGTTAATTATCCATCTGAATTTTTAAATTCCATAGATCTTTCAGGGTTTCCACCACACGTGCTACAACTAAAAATAGGCGTACCAATAATACTTTTAAGAAATATCAACCCACCAAAGCTTTGTAATGGGCACGCGACCTTGCCGTAAAAAAAACATGGAAAACCTAATAGAGGCCCACAATCTTGGACAGGGCCTTTTGAGGGTGAGGCTGTTCTTATTCCTCGCATTCCCATGATTCCAACGGATCTGCCTTTTCAATTTAAAAGATTGCAATTCCCAATTCGATTAGCATTTGCAATCACCATTAACAAAGCTCAAGGTCAATCATTAGAAAAATGTGGTATAGATCTTAATAATGATTGTTTTTTCCCATGGACAATTGTACGTTGCATGTTCGGGGGGTCGGTAAACCTGACAATCTATTTATATGCAGCGACAATTGGACAGCGAAGAATGTTGTATATTCGCAAGTTTTACCGCAGTTAATTTGTATTGTATCTATCTATCTATCTATCTATATAAACGAGTTGTGTGTATGCATGTTTGTTTGTTTGTAAAAAGAGCTTTGCATATGTCGTCATTATTAGTACATACGGCTTTGTATATGCACAGACAATGGGAAAGCCAAGAATGTTGTATATTCACAATTTTTACGTAGTTTGAAACACATTATAAATCTATATATATTCACAGGTGGGACACAGGGACACAACACTACAATGGCGCGTAACTAATATGGGCGCTAACGACTTACGCGCGCGGGAGGGGCTTGGGGGGGTTCACAGCGCCCCACTAACTAGGTGTTGGGGTGGCACGAAGCGCCACCCCAACAGCTAGTATATATATATAAATATATAACTACGTAAAACTTGCGAATATACAACATTCTTTGCTGTCCATTGTCTGTCCATATAAATAGATTGTTAGGCTTACCAACTCTTGAATATGCAACATTAATAATTGTCCATGGGAAAATAATCCGTATTCAGATCTATACCACGTTTTCTAACCTTTGCCCTTGAGCTTTGTTGATGGTGATTGCTAATCGAACATTCCCTGTGTCCCCGTCGTCATTTATTTATCCCCCTGTGCCCCCGGCGTCCCCGTTGTAGTTGTGTCCCTGTATCCTGGTGGTCATTTATATTCCCTGTGTCCCGGTATACCCAGTCTGTAATTTCTCTTGAGTGTCCCAGTCGTCATTTATGTTCCCTCTGTCTTGGTCGTCATTTGTGTCCCAGTCTGTAATTTCTCTTTGAGTTTTCCGGTCATCGTTTATATTCCCTGTGTCCCGGTCGTCATTTGTGTCCCGGTGTCCTGGTCTTTAGTGTCATCTTATAATGACGTCATATACAAAGCCTTATATACTTATAATGACGTCAAATGCAAACCCCACAAACAAACAAATATGCATATATACACCTTTTTTTATATATATAGATACAGTTTCCTTTTTAGTTTTTTTCTTTTTTACTTTTTCTTTTTTTATTTGCTTCTTTTTATTGATTTGTTTTCTTCAATTTTTCAATGTTCATTCTAACATTCACACTTGGAAAAATCTTTACGTGCCAAGCATGCTAAAGCTCCAACAATTTATAATAAATCTCAAATTTTGGGTGTCTGTTTTAAGGTTTTCGAATTACTTTAATCTATTGTAAAAATATATTGAAATATTTGTGCTATTACCAGTTTTTTTTAGTTTTTTACCTTTTTTTAGTTTTTTTTCTTTTTAGTTTTTTACCTTTTTTTATTTATTTTTATTTTTTTTATGTTTTTTCTTTTTAGGTTTTTTCTGTTCTTCTTTATTTTTCAGCGTCACTATGAAATACATATCGCCGAACCTTTGTTTTTTTAACTAAAATCTGGTAGGCATTGATGACCTTATCCAAGTCAAAATCCCAAACCCAATCATCATCGCTATCATTTTCAGTTTTGATACGTTTTGACTCTCGCTGTCCAGATGGATTTTCATCTAACTGCGCGTTTTTGCGTTCTTTAGCCGCAAGTCTTTTGGGCATTAACAGTTTGAGCAGATTCCTCGGCTGTTTCTTCTGCCGTAGTAGGATTTATAGTAAAATTTCTCTCTGATTTAACTATTCGAGCAGCTTCCTCGGCTGTTTCTTCTGTCATTTTAAGATCTATACTAAAATTCCTCTTTACGTGCCAAGCTTGCTAAAGCTCAACAATTTATAATAAACCTCAAAATTTAAGTATCTGATTTAAGGTTTTTGAATTACTTTAATCTATTGTCAAAATATTTCAGAATATTTATGCAATTCCCCAGTTTTTACATTTTAGTTTGTTCTCTTTCTTCTTTATTTTTCATAATCTGGCGTAACAGACATAGTGTAACAGACATAACACACAAACAACTTATTTTTATATATATAGATGATTTGCGTCCCGGTGTCCCACTCTGTAATTTCTCTTTGAGTGTCCCGGTCGTCGTTTATATTCCCTGTGTCCTGGTCGTCATTATAAGAATTATATTCCCTGTGTCCCGTTCGTCATTTGTGTCTCGGTGTCCCAGTCTGTAATATCTCTTTGATTTTCCCGGTCGTCATTTATATTCCCTGTGTGCCGGTTCTCATTTGTATCCCGGTGTCCCGGTCTGTATATACATTTGTTTTCGAATTGGTTTATGATGAAATAAATTTTTTTTCCTTTTTTTCTTTTTAATTTTTTTTTTTTGGTTTTTACCTTTTTTTAGCTTCTTTAGTTTTTTTTCTTTTTTTTTTTAGTTTTTTTGTAGTTTTTACCTTTTTTATTTTTTTCATTTTGATTTTAATTTTTTTTAGCTTTTTTCGTTGTTTTTTCTTTTTCTTTTTTATTTTTTTTTTAGTTTTTTTTTCTTTTAAACTTTTTTTTAGTTTTTTTTAGTTTTTTAACTAATATGGCGCGTAACGACTTACGCACGCGGGGGGGCTTGGGGGGGCGCGAAGCGCCCCACCAACTAGGTGTTGGGGTGGCGCGAAGCGCCACCCCAACAGCTAGTATATATATATATATATATATATATATATATATATATATATATATATATATATATATATATATATATATATATATATATATATATATATATATATACTAGCTGTTGGGGTGGCGCTTCGCGCCACCCCAACACCTAGTTGGTGGGGGCGCTTCGCACCCCCCCCAAGCCCCCCCCGCACGCGTAAGTCGTTACGCGCCATAATAGTTACGCGCCATTGTAGTTGTGACCCTATGTCCCACCTGTGGATATAGATAGATATATATATATATATATATATATATATATATATATATATATATATATATATATATATATATATATATATATATATATATATATATATATATATATATATATATATATATATATATATATATATATATATATATATATATATATATATATATATATATATATATATATATATATATATATATATATATATATATATATATATATGGTTTTAACTACGTAAAACTTGCGAATATACAACATTCTTTGCTGTCCCATTGTCTTTGCATATAAATAGATTGTCAGGTTTACCGACTCTTGAACATGCAACATATAATGGTCCATGGGAAAACAATCTGTATTCAGATCTATACCTCATGATTCTAATGATTGCCCTTGAGCTTTGTTGATGGTGATTGCTAATCGACCATTCCCTGTCCCGGTGTCCCGGTCGTCATTTATATCCCCCTGTTTCCCCCGGTGTCCCCGTTGTAGTTGTGTCCCTGTGTCCCGGTCGTCATTTATATTCCCTGTGTCCCGGTCGTCATTTGTATCCCGGTGTCCCGGTCTGTATATACATTCGTTTTTTAGTTTTGTTTTTCTCCTTTATTTTTTTCCTTTTTTTTCTTTTTTAGCTTATTTAGATTTTTAGATTTTTTAGTTTTTTTATTAGTTTTTAGTTTTTTTTTCTTTTTAGTTTTTTTGTCCCGGTTGTCATTTATATCCCCCTGTTTCCCCCGGTGTCCCCGTTGTAGTTGTGTCCCTGTGTCCCGGTCGTCATTTATATTCCCTGTGTCCCGGTCGTCATTTGTATCCCGGTGTACCGGTCTGTATATACATTCGTTTTTTAGTTTTGTTTTTCTCCTTTATTTTTTTCCTTTTTTTTTCTTTTTTAGTTTATTTAGATTTTTAGATTTTTTAGTTTTTTTATTAGTTTTTAGTTTTTTTTTTCTTTTTAGTTTTTTTGTAGTTTTTACCTTCTTTTTAGTTTTGTTAATTTTTTTTTTACTTATGTCCTGGTCGTCATTTATACTCCCTGTGTCCCGGTGCTTTGTTGATTGCTAATCGAACATTCCTTTTGTCCTGGTCGCTTTCTCTTTGAGTGTCGTCATTTATTTTAGCTTATTTTTCAGTTTTTCCTTTTTTTTAGTTTTTTTTTATTTTTTATTGTTTTTAGTTTTTTACCTTTTTTTAGTTTTTTTAGTTTTTTAGTTTTTTAGCTTTTTTACTTTTTTTATTAGTTTTTAGTTTTTTTGTAGTTTTTGCCTTTTTTTAGTTTTTTCAGTTTTTTTTTTAGTTTTTTATTGGTTTTTACCTTTATTTTAGCTTATTTTTCAGTTTTTTCCTTTTTTTTTAGTTTTTTTTAGTTTTTAGTTTTTTTAGTTTTTTACCTTTTTTTTGTTTTTTTAGTTTTTTAGTTTTTTAGCTTTTTTATTTTTTTTATTAGTTTTTAGTTTTTTTTGTAGTTTTTGCTTTTTTTTAGTTTTTTTAGTTTTTTAGCTTTTTTATTAGTTTTTAGTTTTTTTTGTAGTTTTTGCCTTTTTTTAGTTTTTTTAGTTTTTTAGCTTTTTTATTTTTTTTATTAGTTTTTAGTTTTTTTTGTAGTTTTTGCCTTTTTTTAGTTTTTTCAGTTTTGACGTCACCTGATCCAGTTTTTTCAGGTGACGTCACCTGACACATCCATCCATCCACAGACAGACAACTTATTTTTATATACTAGCTGTTGGGGTGGCGCTTCGCGCCACCCCAACACCTAGTTGGTGGGGGCGCTTCGCGCCCCCCCCCAAGCCCCCCCCGCGCGCGTAAGTCGTTACGCGCCATAATAGTTACGCGCCATTGTAGTTGTGTCCCTATGTCCCACCTGTGAATATAGATAGATATATATATATGGTTTTAACTACGTAAAACTTGCGAATATACAACATTCTTTGCTGTCCCATTGTCTTTGCATATAAATAGATTGTCAGGTTTACCGACTCTTGAACATGCAACATATAATGGTCCATGGGAAAACAATCTGTATTCAGATCTATACCTCATGATTCTAATGATTGCCCTTGAGCTTTGTTGATGGTGATTGCTA
This sequence comes from Artemia franciscana, assembly GCF_032884065.1. NCBI lineage: Eukaryota > Metazoa > Arthropoda > Branchiopoda > Anostraca > Artemiidae > Artemia > Artemia franciscana. The sequence goes on along the minus strand of NW_027067012.1, from coordinate 10,406 downwards.
ATCGACCATTCCCTGTCCCGGTGTCCCGGTCGTCATTTACATCCCCCTGTTTCCCCCGGTGTCCCCGTTGTAGTTGTGTCCCTGTGTCCCGGTCGTCATTTATATTCCCTGTGTCCCGGGTCCCGGTCGTCATTTGTATCCCGGTGTCCCGGTCTGTATATACATTCGTTTTTTAGTTTTGTTTTTCTCCTTTATTTTTTTCCTTTTTTTTTCTTTTTTAGCTTATTTAGATTTTTAGATTTTTTAGTTTTTTTATTAGTTTTTAGTTTTTTTTTTCTTTTTAGTTTTTTTGTCCCGGTCGTCATTTATATCCCCCTGTTTCCCCCGGTGTCCCCGTTGTAGTTGTGTCCCTGTGTCCCGGTCGTCATTTATATTCCCTGTGTCCCGGTCGTCATTTGTATCCCGGTGTACCGGAGTTGTGTCCCTGTGTCCCGGTCGTCATTTATATTCCCTGTGTCCCGGGTCCCGGTCGTCATTTGTATCCCGGTGTCCCGGTCTGTATATACATTCGTTTTTTAGTTTTGTTTTTCTCCTTTATTTTTTTCCTTTTTTTTTCTTTTTTAGCTTATTTAGATTTTTAGATTTTTTAGTTTTTTTATTAGTTTTTAGTTTTTTTTTCTTTTTAGTTTTTTTGTCCCGGTCGTCATTTATATCCCCCTGTTTCCCCCGGGTCGTCATTTATACTCCCTGTGTCCCGGTGCTTTGTTGATTGCTAATCGAACATTCCTTTTGTCCTGGTCGCTTTCTCTTTGAGTGTCGTCATTTATTTTTTTCTTTTTTAGTTCTTTTAGTTTTTACCTTTTTTAGTTTTTTTTTAGTTTTTAGTTTTTTTAGTTTTTTACCTTTTTTTAGTTTTTTTAGTTTTTTTTAGTTTTTTAGCTTTTTTATTTTTTTTATTAGTTTTTAGTTTTTTTGTAGTTTTTGCCTTTTTTTTAGTTTTTTTAGTTTTTTAGCTTTTTTATTAGTTTTTAGTTTTTTTTGTAGTTTTTGCCTTTTTTTAGTTTTTTTAGTTTTTTAGCTTTTTTATTTTTTTTATTAGTTTTTAGTTTTTTTTGTAGTTTTTGCCTTTTTTTTCTCTTTGAGTGTCGTCATTTATTAGTTTTTTCCTTTTTTTTTTTAGTTTTTTATTGGTTTTTACCTTTATTTTAGCTTATTTTTCAGTTTTTTCCTTTTTTTTAGTTTTTTTTATTTTTTATTCTTTTTAGTTTTTTACCTTTTTTTAGTTTTTTTAGTTTTTTAGCTTTTTTACTTTTTTTATTAGTTTTTAGTTTTTTTTGTAGTTTTTGCCTTTTTTTAGTTTTTTCAGTTTTTTTTTTTAGTTTTTTATTGGTTTTTACCTTTATAGTTTTTTTAGTTTTTTAGCTTTTTTATTTTTTTTATTAGTTTTTAGTTTTTTTTGTAGTTTTTGCCTTTTTTTAGTTTTTTCAGTTTTGACGTCACCTGATCCAGTTTTTTCAGGTGACGTCACCTGACACATCCATCCATCCATCCACAGACAACTTATTTTTATATATATAGATATAGAAGATAGAAGAAGATATATATATTCACAAGTGGGACACAGGGACACAACTACAATGACGTGTAACTAATATGGCATGTAACGACTTACGCGCGCCCTCTTAACCTCATTACATCAATTAAGACTGGTCTCCAGACTCTCTAGTATAAATTTGATTTCAGATTGAAATGTGGCGTAATTGTATTGTTCTTACCGGGTGGTGAACTAGTATTTTTCTTTTCTTGCTTTTACCAACGTATAATCAAAATCCTTAATGTAAAGAATTATCTCTGTCTGTCATGAAATCTAAAACAGTTTAGTACAACGGCTCAGCTTGAGCAGACATTTTTTTATGTTAATTCATACTTGCCATGGCATCTCAGCTTTAGTTTGAAGCTGGAAAAAAAGATACAAGTCAAAATTTGTGTGTCCAATATGAATTCAATGAATGAAAAGGCCTCTGATCATGCGATCATTTTTGCAAAAGAAACCCATCAGTCCAATCTGTTAAAAACGGACTGTACTGAAACTGAACTATCGAATACAATTGTCTCATCAGCTGAAGAAACCACCAGACAAAAAGAAGAGGACGCGGAAAATCAGAAGAATGAAATATCTTTTCAAAATGATGAGAAACGATCTATAAGCAATAATCTTATGAGACACCTGACATTTCAAACTAGTAAACACCAGACGATCCACACCGGGGAAAAGCCATTCAAGTGTGATGTATGCAAGAAAAGTTTTAATCAGAAGGGCAATAATGCCACACACATGAGAATCCACACCGGGGAAAAGCCATTCAAGTGTGACATATGTAATTACAGCTCTAATTGAAAGAGTGCTCTTGCCGTACACATGAGAACCCACACCGGTGAAAAGCCATTCAAGTGTGATGTATGCAAGCGCAGTTTTAATCAGAAGAGTAAGCTTGCCATACATAGTAGAACCCACACTGGGGAAAAGCCATTCAAGTGTGATGTATGCAAGCGCGGTTTTAATCAGAAGAGTAATCTAGCCATACACATGAGAACACACACCGGGGAAAAGCCATTCAAGTGTGATGTATGCAAGCGCAGTTTTAATCAGAAGAGTAATCTTGCCCTACATATGAGAACCCACACTGGGGAAAAGCCATTCAAGTGTGATATATGCAAGCACAGTTTTAATGGCAAGAGCGATCTTGCCATACACATGAGAATCCATACCGGGGAAAAGCCATTCAAGTGTGACATATGTAAGTACAGCTCTAATTGGAAGAGTGCTCTTGCCGTACACATGAGAACCCACACCGGGGAAAAGCCATTCAAGTGTGACATATGTAAGTACAGCTCTATTTGGAAGAATGCTCTTGCCATACACATGAGAATCCACACCGGTGAAAAGCCATTCAAGTGTGATGTATGCAAGCGCAGTTTTAATCAGAAGAGTTAGCTTGCCATACATATGAGAACCCACACTGGAGAAAAGCCATTCAAGGGTGATGTATGCAAGCACAGTTTTAATCAGAAGGGTCATCTTGCCAAACACATGAGAACACACACCGGGGAAAAGCCATTCAAGTGGGATATATGCAAGCACAGTTTTAATCAGAAGGGTCATCTTGCCAAACACATGAGAACACACACCGGTGAAAAGCCATTCAAGTGTGATGTTTGCAAGCGCAGTTTTAATCAGAAGAGTAAGCTTGCCATACACTTGAGAACCCATACCGATGAAAACCCATTCAACTGTGACATGAAAACAAAGTTTCTATCAGAAGAATGCTCTTGCCATGTTCATCAGAACCCTCACCGGTGAAAAGCCATTCAACAGTGGCGTATGTAAGCACAGTTTTAATTGGGACAAGAATCTTGCCATGCACATGAGAACCAACACCGGCGAAAAGGCATTCACCTCTGACATAGGTAAGCAGTTTTAATTGGGACAAGAATCTTGCCATACACATGAGAACCCACCTCGGTGAAAAGTCATTCAAGTGTGATGCATACAAGCGCAGTTTTAATCAGAAGAGCAATCTTGCCATACACATGAGAACCCACTCTTGCCATACACATGAGAACTCACACTGGGGAAAAGCCATTCAAGTGTGATGCATGTAAGCACAATTCTAACTAGAAGAATGCTCTTGCTATAGACATGAGAACTCACTCTTGTTAAAAGTCATTGAAGTGTGATGTATGCAAGCGCAGTTTTAATGTCAAGGTTAAATTCGTCATGCACATGAGAACCAAACAAATACAAAATCGAAATAATAGGGAAAATCTTTTCAAGACAGTGGAAATCAATTCTGTGAATATTTCGGCCCTATGTCCAAGGGCAGTCTTCAGCACAATACGAGAAAGAGAGACAAAAAATATGTATATATGAATAAACTTACATTAAAATGCGAAAATTAAAACCAATAATGTTAAAAACTTTTTAAAAACAGTCCTAGCATCCTTACTTCAACGAAGTTCAACCAGGACTCGTTGAAAGTAAGTCCTTGTATATTAAAATACATTAAATTACATTAAAATACGATTTTTTTTGAAATATTTTTTTAATTCTGAAAGGTTATTAAATACATATCAAATGAGCTATTCAACACCTCTATGATTTTCCAGTGCCGAACTACCTGAGGTGAAAAAAACGGAAAAAAAAAATGCCATCGATGCAGAATATCCTGGTTGCACTTTTCTTGATTTTCAAACCAATATATTTTCCTTGTTATTCAAGACAAGGTACAGTTAGTTTCCTAAATAGGGGTATTGGGCAAGGCGGGTCTAATAGTGTACTTTTTTTTGATCTGACTCTAGTTTTAGTTGTTGTGGGACATTTGTTTTTTACTACAAGGGGTGATCATCTCTTACAAGGCTTCTACCTACCGCTGCAACCCGGACTAGGCTACTAGCTACCGCCGTAACCCGGATTTAATATAAAATTATAAACATGATCTTTCCTGTTACAAACAGGAAAAGCCTATGGCTTTTTCTTATTTGGAATAGTAAGAGGAAGAACTTCAGAGAGTGAGGTATTAAAATAAATCCAATATGTGCCATGGTTTGTTCTTCAATAGATTTCAGCTATCTCTACAGCAACGATACCGATGGGACTTAAATAATCCCCATTTGGAGTTAACCAGAACGATTCTTGTGTAATTTTTTAGTGTCTTAGCGAATTTATTGTCATGGCCTATTCATAAATCATTTTTCATATGTCTCCGATTAACAATGGTAAGCATACCCGCTTGTCACGTGCGTGACCGGGGTTTGATTCCTCCTTGGAAACAATTTATTAATATATTGACTTTAAGTCCCCGATGGTAAAGTAGTAAGCATACTCGCCTGTCACGTAGGAGATCAGGGTTAAATTCCCTGTTGGAAGAAATTTTTAATATATTGACTCTAAATATAACCATACAAGCCTATACTATTTTTATGTTGCCTATACAAGTTATTATATTCTAGAGTTTGTTCTTTCTTATGATTTTCGTAAAAAACTGATTCCTCTAATTATGTATTTCTTGTATTATTATCTTGTCTAATGGTTAACTTGTATAAATATTGTATTCACTTGTTACTAAACATGGTTATAAGCTATACGATTATAACATACTTCATCAAGTTTTTACAGGAAAATGTAGTTTTTTGTCAAGATTTATTCTATTTTAAAAACCATTTTGTTTTTAATTACAAAAGGTTCAAGATGTAGCGGTTTCCTTTAAAGTCAGTCATTATACAGCTTTCTATGATTTTCCAGAGCAAAGCTGCTTATGAGAAAAAACGGAAAGAAAAAAGATCCCATATATGCAGATTGTCGTGGTTGCATCCACTTTTTCTTGATTTTCAAACCAATATAGTTTCATCGTTGTTCAGGCCAAGAGACGGTAAAATTTCTATAAAGGGGCATCAGAAAGGGCGGTTCTAATAGTGTACTTCTTATTTGATAAGATTTTTTTCAGGAGTTATCGATTATTTTAGTTTTTATAATGAAGCTTAATCGTCTCTTACTAGGTAGCTAGCTACCGCTGCAACTCGGATCTTTAAGATAAACTTCATTAATCCGCCACCCCAACACCTGGTTGGTGGGGGTGCTTCGCAAGCCCCCACCAATGTCAGTCGAAAACATGGACTAAATCCAAGGAGAAAAAAAAGGCACTTCGAACTTTCACCAGTGAATGTCGACACTGACCAAGTTGCGGACACTCACGGTAAGATTGTATATCTTCTTATCTATCTATCTATATATATAAAAATAAGTTGTCTGTGGATCTGTGGATCTGTGGATCAGGTGACGATCCACAAAAAAGGTAAAAAACTAAAAACTAAAAAAAAAAAAACTGAAAAAACTAAAAAAAGGCAAAAAGTACAAAAAAACTAAAAACTAATAAAAAAAATAAAAAAGCTAAAAAACTAAAAAAACTAAAAAAACTAAAAAACTAAAAAAACTAAAAACTAAAAAAAAAAACTTAAAAAAAGGAAAAAACTGAAAAATAGAAGAGAAAAAGAAAACTAATAAAATTAAGAATAAAATAAAATAAAAATAAAAAAGATAAAAACTAAAAAAAAGTAAAAAAAAAAACGAAAAAAAACTAAAAAAGCTAAAAAAAAGGTAAAAACCAATAAAAAACTAAAAAGAAAAAAAGGAAAAAAAAACTAAAAAAACTAAAAACTAAAAAAAAAACTTAAAATGGATCTGTGGATCTGTGGATCTGTGGATCAGGTGACGATCCACAAAAAAGGTAAAAAACTAAAAACTAAAAAAAAAACTGAAAAAACTAAAAAAGGCAAAAAACTACAAAAAAACTAAAAACTAATAAAAAAAATAAAAAAGCTAAAAAACTAAAAAAACTAAAAAAACTAAAAAACTAAAAAAACTAAAAACTAAAAAAAAACTTAAAAAAAGGAAAAAACTGAAAAATAGAAGAGAAAAAGAAAACTAATAAAATTAAGAATAAAATAAAAAAAAATAAAAAAAGATAAAAACTAAAAAAAAGTAAAAAGAAAAAACGAAAAAAACTAAAAAAGCTAAAAAAAAAGTAAAAACCAATAAAAAACTAAAAAGAAAAAAAGGAAAAAAACTAAAAAAACTAAAAACTAAAAAAAAAACTTAAAAAAAAGGAAAAAAACTGAAAAATAGAAGAGAAAAAGAAAACTAATAAAATTAAGAATAAAAATAAAAAAAAATAAAAAAGATAAAAATTAAAAAAAAAGTAAAAAGAAAAAACGAAAAAAACTAAAAAAGCTAAAAAAAAAGGTAAAAACCAATAAAAAACTAAAAAGAAAAAAAGTAAAAAAAGTAAAAAAATTTTCATCTAAAAAACTAAAAAAAACTAAAAATAGTAAAAACTAAAAGAACTAAAAAAGAAAAAAAACTAAAAAAAAGGAAAAAACTGAAAAATAAAGGAGAAAAAGAAAACTAAAAAAATATAAATAAAAATAAAAAAACTAAAAAGATAAAAACTTCAAAAAAAAAACTAAAAAGAAAAAGAAAAAAACTAAAAAACCTAAAAAAAGGTCAAAACCAATAAAAAAACAACTAAAAAGGGAACACTGGGACACAAATGACGACCGGAATACTGGGAATATAAATGACGACCGGGACACAGGGAATGTTCAATTAGCAATCACCATCAACAAATCTCAAGGGCAATCATTAGAATCATGAGGTATAGATCTGAATATGGATTGTTTTTCCCATGGACAATTATATGTTGCATGTTCAAGAGTCGGTAAACCTGACAATCTAAATAAATGACGACACTCAAAGAGAAAGCGACCGGGACAAAAGGAATGTTCGATTAGCAATCAACAAAGCACCGGGACACAGGGAGTATAAATGACGACGACCGGGACACAGGGACATAACTACAAAGGGGACGCCGGGGTGCACAGGGGGATATATAAATGACGATGGCGACTCAGGGAATGGTCGATTAGCAATCACCATCAACAAAGCTCAAGGGCAATCATTAGAATCATGAGGTATAGATCTGAATACGGATTGTTTTCCCATGGACCATTATATGTTGCATGTTCAAGAGTCGGTAAACCTGACAATCTATTTATATGCACAGACAATGGGACAGCAAAGAATGTTGTATATTCGCAAGTTTTACGTAGTTAAAAACATATATATATATATATATATATATATATATATATATATATATATATATATATATATATATATATATATATATATATATATATATATATATATATCTATCTATATTCACAGGTGGGACATAGGGACACAACTACAATGGCGCGTAACTAATATGGCACGTAACGACTTACGCGCGCGGGGGGGCAAAAAGCGCCCCCACCAACTAGGTGTTGGGGTGGCGCGAAGCGCCACCCCAACAGCTAGTATATATATAAAAATGAGTTGTCTGTGTGTGTGTGTGTCTGTCGAGTGACGTTATGTTTGTGTGGCGACTGACGTCATGTTTTCGACTGACGAAATTACAGACTAGGACATCAGGACACAAATGATGACCGGGACACCGGCACATAGGGAATATAAATGACGACCGGGACACTCAAAGAGAAAGCAACCGGGACACAAGGAATGTTCGATTAGCAATCACCATCAACAAAGCACCGGGACACAAATGACGACCGGGGCACAGGGAGTATAAATGACGACCAGGACATAAGTAAAAAAAACTAAAAAAAAACTAAAAAAAGGTAAAAACTACAAAAAACTAAAAGAAAAAACAAACTAAAAACTAATGAAAAAACTAAAAAAGCTAAAAAACTAAAAAAACTAAAAAATAAAAAAAAAATAAAAAAGGAAAAAAAAGAAAAATAAAGGAGAAAAACAAAACTAAAAAAAATAAAAATAAAAAAAAACTAAAAAGAAAAAAGAAAAAAAAACTAAAAAACCAAAAAAAAAAAACTAAAAAGAAAAAAGGGGAAAAATACAAAAATTTATTTCATCATATACAATTTCAAAAACGAATGTATATACATACCGGGACACCGGGATACAAATGACGACCGGGACACAGGGAATATAAATGACGACCGGGACACAGGGATACAACTACAACGGGGACGCCGGGGGGCACAGGGGGATATATAAATGACGACGGGGACACAGAGAATGTTCGATTAGCAATCACCATCAACAAAGCTCAAGGGCAATCATTAGAATCATGAGGTATAACTAAAAAAACTAAAAAAAAGGTAAAAAACTAAAAACTAAAAAAAAGGTAAAAAACTAAAAACTAAAAAAAAGACCAATTCAAAAATGAATGTATATACAGACCGGGACACCGGGACACAAATGACGACCAGGACACCGGGACACAAGGAATATAAATGACGCCCGGGACACTCAAAGAGAAATCACAGACTGGAACACCGGGACACAAATGACGACCGGGACACAGGGAATATAAATGACGACCGGGACACAGGGACACAACTACAACAGGGACGCCGGGGGGCACAGAGAGATATATATATGACGACGGCGACACCGGGAATGATCGATTAGCAATCACCATCAACAAAGCTCAAGGGCAATCATTAGAATCATGAGGTATAGATCTGAATACGGATTGTTTTCCCATGGACGATTATATGTTGCATGTTCAAGAGTCGGTAAACCTGACAATCTATTTATATGCACAGACAATGGGACAGCAAAGATTGTTGTATATTCGCAAGTTTTACGTAGTTAAAAACATATATATATATATATATATATATATATATATATATATATATATATATGTATATATATATATATATATATATATATATATATATATATATATATATATATATATATATATATATATATATACAAATATATATATATATATATATATATATATATATATATATATATATATATATATATATATATATATATATATATATATATGTATATACATATATACATGTATACATGGGACAACAAAGATTGTTGTATATTCGCAAGTTTTACGTAGTTAAAAACATATATATATATATATATATATATATATATATATATATATATATATATATATATATATATATATATATATATATATATATATATATATATATACACAAATATATATATATATATATATATATATATATATATATATATATATATATATATATATATATATATATATATATATATATATATATATATATATATATATATATATATATATATATATATATATATATATATATATATATATATATATATATATATATATATATATATATATATATATATATATATATATATATATTTATATTTATATTCACAGGTGGGACATAGGGACATAACTACAATGCCGCGTAACTAATATGGCGCGTATCGACTTACGCGCGCGGGGGGGCTTGGGGGGGGCACGAAGCGCCCCCTCCAACTAGGTGTTGGGGTGGCGCTAAGCGCCACCCCAACAGTTAGTATTTATATTTAAAAATAAGTTGTCTGTGTGTGTGTGTTTGTGTGTGTCGAGTGAAGTCATGTTTATGTGTCGACTGACGTCATGAAGTTAGTTGTCGTCATGTTTGTTATGACGATGACGTCATTAAAGGTATTTAAGACATTCGTTCACGGAAAAATGTTTAATTGTAAACTAACTGAAGAACCTAAAATGGCAACAGCCGAAGAAGTTGCTCAAAGAGTCTATGCCAAAAAACTTGCTGCTGATAGAGAAAGTAAGAAAAGAACGTGCCGAGGAATCACAAGAACAGCAAGAAAAACAGGCTTGCGGCTGATAGAGAAAGTAAGAAAAGATAGCGTGCCGAGGAATCACAAGAACAGCAAGAAAACAGGCATGTGGCTAAAGAACGCAAAACCGTGCAGTTAGATGAAAATCCACCTGGACAGCGAGAGTCAAAATATATCAAAACTGAAAATAATAGCGATGATGATTGGGTTTGGGATTTTGACTTGGATA
>NW_027067011.1:0-15961 GCF_032884065.1 Artemia franciscana | reverse complement strand
TATCTACTATTTCTATGAGTCATATGCAAGACGTCATTTTAGAAAAGACTTTTTCACTATTCAATAAATAGATTCAAATCTATTTGAATCTAGAATCAAACTTTCTGTTTGATTCTAATAGAATCAATAGAATAGCACTAGTTCGTATGTGACGTCTTGCATATGGTTCTAGAATTCTAATCTATTGATTCTAGCTAGTCTATCTACTATTTCTATGAGTCATATGCAAGACGTCATTTTAGAAAAGACTTTTTCACTATTCAATAAATAGATTCAAATCTATTTGAATCTAGAATCAAACTTTCTGTTTGATTCTAATAGAATAAATAGAATAGCACTAGTTCGTATGTGACGTCTTGCATATGGTTCTAGAATTCTAATCTATCGATTCTAGCTAGTCTATCTACTATTTCTATGAGTCATATGCAAGACTTCATTTTAGAAAAGACTTTTTCATTATTCAATAAATAGATTCAAATCTATTTGAATCTAGAATCAAACTTTCTGTTTGATTCTTATAGAATCAATAGAATAGCACTAGTTCGTATGTGACGTCTTGCATATGGTTCTAGAATTCTAATCTATTGATTCTAGACCAGCTAGAATCAATAGTAGATAGAACAGTGAAAGTTTGATTCTAGCTAGTCTATCTACTATTTCTATGAGTCATATGCAAGACGTCATTTTAGAAAAGACTTTTTCACTATTCAATAAATAGATTCAAATCTATTTGAATCTAGAATCAAACTTTCTGTTTGATTCTAATAGAATCAATAGAATAGCACTAGTTCGTATGTGACGTCTTGCATATGGTTCTAGAATTCTAATCTATTGATTCTAGCTAGTCTATCTACTATTTCTATGAGTCATATGCAAGACGTCATTTTAGAAAAGACTTTTTCACTATTCAATAAATAGATTCAAATCTATTTGAATCTAGAATCAAACTTTCTGTTTGATTCTAATAGAATCAATAGAATAGCACTAGTTCGTATGTGACGTCTTGCATATGGTTCTAGAATTCTAATCTATTGATTCTAGACCAGCTAGAATCAATAGTAGATAGAACAGTGAAAGTTTGATTCTAGCTAGTCTATCTACTATTTCTATGAGTCATATGCAAGACGTCATTTTAGAAAAGACTTTTTCACTATTCAATAAATAGATTCAAATCTATTTGAATCTAGAATCAAACTTTCTGTTTGATTCTTATAGAATCAATAGAATAGCACTAGTTCGTATGTGACGTCTTGCATATGGTTCTAGAATTCTAATCTATTGATTCTAGACCTGCTAGAATCAATAGTAGATAGAACAGTGAAAGTTTGATTCTAGCTAGTCTATCTACTATTTCTATGAGTCATATGCAAGACGTCATTTTAGAAAAGACTTTTTCACTATTCAATAAATAGATTCAAATCTATTTGAATCTAGAATCAAACTTTCTGTTTGATTCTAATAGAATCAATAGAATAGCACTAGTTTGTATGTGACGTCTTGCATATGGTTCTAGAATTCTAATCTATTGATTCTAGCTAGTCTATCTACTATTTCTATGAGTCATATGCAAGACATCATTTTAGAAAAGACTTTTTCACTATTCAATAAATAGATTCAAATCTATTTGAATCTAGAATCAAACTTTCTGTTTGATTCTAATAGAATCAATAGAATAGCACTAGTTCGTATGTGACGTCTTGCATATGGTTCTAGAATTCTAATCTATTGATTCTAGACCAGCTAGAATCAATAGTAGATAGAACAGTGAAAGTTTGATTCTAGCTAGTCTATCTACTATTTCTATGAGTCATATGCAAGACGTCATTTTAGAAAAGACTTTTTCACTATTCAATAAATAGATTAAATTCTATTTGAATCTAGAATCAAACTTTCTGTTTGATTCTAATAGAATCAATAGAATAGCACTAGTTCGTATGTGACGTCTTGCACATGGTTCTAGAATTCTAATCTATTGATTTTAGCTAGTCTATCTACTATTTCTATGAGTCATATGCAAGACGTCATTTTAGAAAAGACTTTTTCACTAATCAATAAATAGATTCAAATCTATTTGAATCTAGAATCAAACTTTCTGTTTCATTCTAATAGAATCAATAGAATAGCACTAGTTCGTATGTGACGTCTTGCATATGGTTCTAGAATTCTAATCTATTGATTCTAGACCAGCTAGAATCAATAGTAGATAGAACAGTGAAAGTTTGATTCTAGCTAGTCTATCTACTATTTCTATGAGTCATATGCAAGACGTCATTTTAGAAAAGACTTTTTCACTATTCAATAAATAGATTCAAATCTATTTGAATCTAGAATCAAACTTTCTGTTTGATTCTAATAGAATCAATAGAATAGCACTAGTTCGTATGTGATATCTTGCATATGGTTCTAGAATTCTAATCTATTGATTCTAGCTAGTCTATCTACTATTTCTATGAGTCATATGCAAGACGTCATTTTAGAAAAGACTTTTTCACTATTCAATAAATAGATTCAAATCTATTTGAATCTAGAATCAGACTTTCTGTTTGATTCTAATAGAATCAATAGAATAGCACTAGTTCGTATGTGACGTCTTGCATATGGTTCTAGAATTCTAATCTATTGATTCTAGACCAGCTAGAATCAATAGTAGATAGAACAGTGAAAGTTTGATTCTAGCTAGTCTATCTACTATTTCTATGAGTCATATGCAAGACGTCATTTTAGAAAAGACTTTTTCACTATTCAATAAATAGATTAAATTCTATTTGAATCTAGAATCAAACTTTCTGTTTGATTCTAATAGAATCAATAGAATAGCACTAGTTCGTATGTGACGTCTTGCACATGGTTCTAGAATTCTAATCTATTGATTTTAGCTAGTCTATCTACTATTTCTATGAGTCATATGCAAGACGTCATTTTAGAAAAGACTTTTTCACTATTCAATAAATAGATTCAAATCTATTTGAATCTAGAATCAAACTTTCTGTTTCATTCTAATAGAATCAATAGAATAGCACTAGTTCGTATGTGACGTCTTGCATATGGTTCTAGAATTCTAATCTATTGATTCTAGACCAGCTAGAATCAATAGTAGATAGAACAGTGAAAGTTTGATTCTAGCTAGTCTATCTACTATTTCTATGAGTCATATGCAAGACGTCATTTTAGAAAAGACTTTTTCACTATTCAATAAATAGATTCAAATCTATTTGAATCTAGAATCAAACTTTCTGTTTGATTCTAATAGAATCAATAGAATAGCACTAGTTCGTATGTGATATCTTGCATATGGTTCTAGAATTCTAATCTATTGATTCTAGCTAGTCTATCTACTATTTCTACGAGTCATATGCAAGACGTCATTTTAGAAAAGACTTTTTCACTATTCAATAAATAGATTCAAATCTATTTGAATCTAGAATCAAACTTTCTGTTTGATTCTAATAGAATCAATAGAATAGCACTAGTTCGTATGTGACGTCTTGCATATGGTTCGAGAATTCTAATCTATTGATCCTAGACCAGCTAGAATCAATAGTAGATAGAACAGTGAAAGTTTGATTCTAGCTAGTCTATCTACTATTTCTATGAGTCATATGCTAGACGTCATTTTAGAAAAGACTTTTTCACTATTCAATAAATAGATTCAAATCTATTTGAATCTAGAATCAAACTTTCTGTTTGATTCTAATAGAATCAATAGAATAGCACTAGTTCGTATGTGACGTCTTGCATATGGTTCTAGAATTCTAATCTATTGATTCTAGACCAGCTAGAATCAATAGTAGATAGAACAGTGAAAGTTTGATTCTAGCTAGTCTATCAACTATTTCTATGAGTCATATGCAAGACGTCATTTTAGAAAAGACTTTTTCACTATTCAATAAATAGATTCAAATCTATTTGAATCTAGAATCAAACTTTCTGTTTGATTCTAATAGAATCAATAGAATAGCACTAGTTTGTATGTGACGTCTTGCATATGGTTCTAGAATTCTAATCTATTGATTCTAGCTAGTCTATCTACTATCTCTATGAGTCATATGCAAGACGTCATTTTAGAAAAACTTTTTCACTATTCAATAAATAGATTCAAATCTTTTTGAATCTAGAATCAAACTTTCTGTTTGATTCTAATAGAATCAATAGAATAGCACTAGTTCATATGTGACGTCTTGCATATGGTTCTAGAATTCTAATCTATTGATTCTAGACCAGCTAGAATCAATAGTAGATAGAACAGTGAAAGTTTGATTCTAGCTAGTCTATCTACTATTTCTATGAGTCATATGCAAGACGTCATTTTAGAAAAGACTTTTTCACTATTCAATAAATAGATTCAAATCTATTTGAATCTAGAATCAAACTTTCTGTTTGATTCTAATAGAATCAATAGAATAGCACTAGTTCATATGTGACGTCTTGCTTATGGTTCTAGAATCCTAATCTATTGATTCTAGCTAGTCTATCTACTATTTCTGTGAGTCATATGCAAGACATTATTTTAGAAAAGACTTTTTCACTATTCAATAAATAGATTCAAATCTATTTGAATCTAGAATCAAACTTTCTGTTTGATTCTAATAGAATCAATAGAATAGCACTAGTTCGTATGTGACGTCTTGCACATGGTTCTAGAATTCTAATCTATTGATTCTAGACCAGCTAGAATCAATAGTAGATAGAACAGTGAAAGTTTGATTCTAGCTAGTCTATCTACTATTTCTATGAGTCTTATGCAAGACGTCATTTTAGAAAAGACTTTTTCACTATTCAATAAATAGATTCAAATCTATTTGAATTTAGAATCAAACTTTCTGTTTGATTCTAATAGAATCAATAGAATAGCACTAGTTCGTATGTGACGTCTTGCATATGGTTCTAGAATTCTAATCTATTGATTCTAGCTAGTCTATCTACTATTTCTATGAGTCATATGCAAGACGTCATTTTAGAAAAGACTTTTTCACTATTCAATAAATAGATTCAAACTTTCTGTTTGATTCTAATAGAATCAATAGAATAGCACTAGTTCGTATGTGACGTCTTGCATATGGTTCTAGAATTCTAATCTATTGATTCTAGCTAGTCTATCTACTATCTCTATGAGTCATATGCAAGACGTCATTTTAGAAAAGACTTTTTCACTATTCAATAAATAGATTCAAATCTATTTGAATCTAGAATCAAACTTTCTGTTTGATTCTAATAGAATCAATAGAATAGCACTAGTTCGTATGTGACGTCTTGCATATGGTTCTAGAATTCTAATCTATTGATTCTAGACCAGCTAGAATCAATAGTAGATAGAACAGTGAAAGTTTGATTCTAGCTAGTCTATTTACTATTTCTATGAGGCATATGCAAGACGTCATTTTAGAAAAGACTTTTTCACTATTCAATAAATAGATTCAAATCTATTTGAATCTAGAATCAAACTTTCTGTTTGATTCTAATAGAATCAATAGAATAGCACTAGTTCGTATGTGACGTCTTGCATATGGTTCTAGAATTCTAATCTATTGATTCTAGCTAGTCTATCTACTATCTCTATGAGTCATATGCAAGACGTCATTTTAGAAAAGACTTTTTCACTATTCAATAAATAGATTCAAATCTATTTGAATCTAGAATCAAACTTTCTGTTTGATTCTAATAGAATCAATAGAATAGCACTAGTTCGTATGTGACGTCTTGCATATGGTTCTAGAATTCTAATCTATTGATTCTAGACCAGCTAGAATCAATAGTAGATAGAACAGTGAAAGTTTGATTCTAGCTAGTCTATCTACTATTTCTATGAGTCATATGCAAGACGTCATTTTAGAAAAGACTTTTTCACTATTCAATAAATAGATTCAAATCTATTTGAATCTAGAATCAAACTTTCTGTTTGATTCTAATAGAATCAATAGAATAGCACTAGTTCGTATGTGACGTCTTGCTTATGGTTCTAGAATCCTAATCTATTGATTCTAGCTAGTCTATCTACTATTTCTGTGAGTCATATGCAAGACGTCATTTTAGAAAAGACTTTTTCACTATTCAATAAATAGATTCAAATCTATTTGAATCTAGAATCAAACTTGCTGTTTGATTCTAATAGAATCAATAGAATAGCACTAGTTCGTATGTGACGTCTTGCATATGGTTCTAGAATTCTAATCTATTGATTCTAGACCAGCTAGAATCAATAGTAGATAGAACATTGAAATTTTGATTCTAGCTAGTCTATCTACTATTTCTATGAGTCTTATGCAAGACGTCATTTTAGAAAAGACTTTTTCACTATTCAATAAATAGATTCAAATCTATTTGAATCTAGAATCAAACTTTCTGTTTGATTCTAATAGAATCAATAGAATAGCACTAGTTCGTATGTGACGTCTTGCATATGGTTCTAGAATTCTAATCTATTGATTCTAGCTAGTTTATCTACTATCTCTATGAGTCATATGCAAGACGTCATTTTAGAAAAGACTTTTTCACTATTCAATAAATAGATTCAAATCTATTTGAATCTAGAATCAAACTTTCTGTTTGATTCTAATAGAATCAATAGAATAGCACTAGTTCGTATGTGACGTCTTGCATATGGTTCTAGAATTCTAATCTATTGATTCTAGACCAGCTAGAATAAATAGTAGATAGAACAGTGAAAGTTTGATTCTAGCTAGTCTATCTACTATTTCTATGAGTCATATGCAAGACGTCATTTTAGAAAAGACTTTTTCACTATTCAATAAATAGATTCAAATCTATTTGAATCTAGAATCAAACTTTCTGTTTGATTCTAATAGAATCAATAGAATAGCACTAGTTCGTATGTGACGTCTTGCATATGGTTCTAAAATCTAATCAATTGATTCTAGCTAGTCTATCTACTATTTCTATGAGTCATATGCAAGACGTCATTTTAGAAAAGACTTTTTCACTATTCAATAAATAGATTCAAATCTATTTGAATCTAGAATCAAACTTTCTGTTTGATTCTAATAGAATCAATAGAATAGCACTAGTTCGTATGTGACGTCTTGCATATGGTTCTAGAATTCTAATCTATTGATTCTAGACCAGCTAGAATCAATAGTAGATAGAACAGTGAAATTTTGATTCTAGCTAGTCTATCTACTATTTCTATGAGTCATATGCAAGACGTCATTTTAGAAAAGACTTTTTCACTATTCAATAAATAGATTCAAATCTATTTGAATCTAGAATCAAACTTTCTGTTTGATTCTAATAGAATCAATAGAATAGCACTAGTTCGTATGTGACGTCTTGCTTATGGTTCTAGAATCCTAATCTATTGATTCTAGCTAGTCTATCTACTATTTCTGTGAGTCATATGCAAGACGTCATTTTAGAAAAGACTTTTTCACTATTCAATAAATAGATTCAAATCTATTTGAATCTAGAATCAAACTTCTGTTTGATTCTAATAGAATCAATAGAATAGCACTAGTTCGTATGTGACGTCTTGCACATGGTTCTAGAATTCTAATCTATTGATTCTAGACCAGCTAGAATCAATAGTAGATAGAACAGTGAAAGTTTGATTCTAGCTAGTCTATCTACAATTTCTATGAGTTTTATGCAAGACGTCATTTTAGAAAAGACTTTTTCACTATTCAATAAATAGATTCAAATCTATTTGAATTTAGAATCAAACTTTCTGTTTGATTCTAATAGAATCAATAGAATAGCACTAGTTCGTATGTGACGTCTTGCATATGGTTCTAGAATTCTAATCTATTGATTCTAGCTAGTCTATCTACTATTTCTATGAGTCATATGCAAGACGTCATTTTAGAAAAGACTTTTTCACTATTCAATAAATAGATTCAAATCTATTTGAATCTAGAATCAAACTTTCTGTTTGATTCTAATAGAATCAATAGAATAGCACTAGTTCGTATGTGACGTCTTGCATATGGTTCTAGAATTCTAATCTAATGATACTAGCTAGTCTATCTACTATTTCTATGAGTCATATGCAAGACGTCATTTTAGAAAAGACTTTTTCACTATTCAATAAATAGATTCAAATCTATTTGAATCTAGAATCAAACTTTCTGTTTGACTCTAATAGAATCAATAGAATAGCACTAGTTCGTATGTGACGTCTTGCATATGGTTCTAGAATTCTAATCTATTGATTCTAGCTAGTCTATCTCTACTCTCTATGAGTCATATGGAAGACGTCATTTTAGAAAAGACTTTTTCACTATTCAATAAATAGATTCAAATCTATTTGAATCTAGAATCAAACTTTCTGTTTGATTCTAATAGAATCAATAGAATAGCACTAGTTCGTATGTGACGTCTTGCATATGGTTCTAGAATTCTAATCTATTGATTCTAGACCAGCTAGAATCAATAGTAGATAGAACAGTGAAAGTTTGATTCTAGCTAGTCTATCTACTATTTCTATGAGTCATATGCAATGCGTCATTTTAGAAAAGACTTTTTCACTATTCAATAAATAGATTCAAATCTATTTGAATCTAGAATCAAACTTTCTGTTTGATTCTAATAGAATCAATAGAATAGCACTAGTTCGTATGTGACGTCTTGCTTATGGTTCTAGAATCCTAATCTATTGATTCTAGCTAGTCTATCTACTATTTCTGTGAGTCATATGCAAGACGTCATTTTAGAAAAGACTTTTTCACTATTCAATAAATAGATTCAAATCTATTTGAATCTAGAATCAAACTTGCCGTTTGATTCTAATAGAATCAATAGAATAGCACTAGTTCGTATGTGACGTCTTGCATATGGTTCTAGAATTCTAATCTATTGATTCTAGACCAGCTAGAATCAATAGTAGATAGAACATTGAAATTTGATTCTAGCTAGTCTATCTACTATTTCTATGAGTCTTATGCAAGACGTCATTTTAGAAAAGACTTTTTCACTATTCAATAAATAGACTCAAATCTATTTGAATCTAGAATCAAACCTTCTGTTTGATTCTAATAGAATCAATAGAATAGCACTAGTTCGTATGTGACGTCTTGCATATGGTTCTAGAATTCTAATCTATTGATTCTAGCTAGTCTATCTACTATTTCTATGAGTCATATGCAAGACGTCATTTTAGAAAAGACTTTTTCACTATTCAATAAATAGATTCAAATCTATTTGAATCTAGAATCAAACTTTCTGTTTGATTCTAATAGAATCAATAGAATAGCACTAGTTCGTATGTGACGTCTTGCATATGGTTCTAGAATTCTAATCTATTGATTCTAGCTAGTCTATCTACTATCTCTATGAGTCATATGCAAGACGTCATTTTAGAAAAGACTGTTTCACTATTCAATAAATAGATTCAAATCTATTTGAATCTAGAATCAAACTTTCTGTTTGATTCTAATAGAATCAATAGAATAGCACTAGTTCGTATGTGACGTCTTGCATATGGTTCTAGAATTCTAATCTATTGATTCTAGACCAGCTAGAATAAATAGTAGATAGAACAGTGAAAGTTTGATTCTAGCTAGTCTATCTACTATTTCTATGAGTCATATGCAAGACGTCATTTTAGAAAAGACTTTTTCACTATTCAATAAATAGATTCAAATCTATTTGAATCTAGAATCAAACTTTCTGTTTGATTCTAATAGAATCAATAGAATAGCACTAGTTCGTATGTGACGTCATGCTTATGGTTCTAGAATCCTAATCTATTGATTCTAGCTAGTCTATCTAATATTTCTGTGAGTCATATGCAAGACGTCATTTTAGAAAAGACTTTTTCACTATTCAATAAATAGATTCAAATCTATTTGAATCTAGAATCAAACTTGCTGTTTGATTCTAATAGAATCAATAGAATAGCACTAGTTCGTATGTGACGTCTTGCATATGGTTCTAGAATTCTAATCTATTGATTCTAGACCAGCTAGAATCAATAGTAGATAGAACAGTGAAATTTTGATTCTAGCTAGTCTATCTACTATTTCTATGAGTCATATGCAAGACGTCATTTTAGAAAAGACTTTTTCACTATTCAATAAATAGATTCAAATCTATTTGAATCTAGAATCAAACTTTCTGTTTGATTCTAATAGAATCAATAGAATAGCACTAGTTCGTATGTGACGTCTAGCATATGGTTCTAGAATTCTAATCTATTGATACTAGCTAGTCTATCTACTATTTCTATGAGTCATATGCAAGACGTCATTTTAGAAAAGACTTTTTCACTATTCAATAAATAGATTCAAATCTATTTGAATCTAGAATCAAACTTTCTGTTTGACTCTAATAGAATCAATAGAATAGCACTAGTTCGTATGTGACGTCTTGCATATGGTTCTAGAATTCTAATCTATTGATTCTAGCTAGTCTATCTACTATCTCTATGAGTCATATGCAAGACGTCATTTAAAAAAAAGACTTTTTCACTATTCAATAAATAGATTCAAATCTATTTGAATCTAGAATCAAACTTTCTGTTTGATTCTAATAGAATCAATAGAATAGCACTAGTTCGTATGTGACGTCTTGCATATGGTTCTAGAATTCTAATCTATTGATTCTAGACCAGCTAGAATCAATAGTAGATAGAACAGTGAAAGTTTGATTCTAGCTAGTCTATCTACTATTTCTATGAGTCATATGCAAGACGTCATTTTAGAAAAGACTTTTTCACTATTCAATAAATAGATTCAAATCTATTTGAATCTAGAATCAAACTTTCTGTTTGATCCTAATAGAATCAATAGAATAGCACTAGTTCGTATGCGACGTCTTGCATATGGTTCTAGAATTCTAATCTATTGATTCTAGCTAGTCTATCTACTATCTCTATGAGTCATATGCAAGACGTCATTTTAGAAAAGACTTTTTCACTATTCAATAAATAGATTCAAATCTATTTGAATCTAGAATCAAACTTTCTGTTTGATTCTAATAGAATCAATAGAATAGCACTAGTTCGTATGTGACGTCTTGCATATGGTTCTAGAATTCTAATCTATTGATTCTAGACCAGCTAGAATCAATAGTAGATAGAACAGTGAAAGTTTGATTCTAGCTAGTCTATCTACTTTTTCTATGAGTCATATGCAAGACGTCATTTTAGATAAGACTTTTTCACTATTCAATAAATAGATTCAAATCTATTTGAATCTAGAATCAAACTTTCTGTTTGATTCTAATAGAATCAATAGAATAGCACTAGTTCGTATGTGACGTCTTGCATATGGTTCTAGAATTCTAATCTATTGATTCTAGCTAGTCTATCTGCTATCTCTATGAGTCATATACAAGACGTCATTTTAGAAAAGACCTTTTCACTATTCAATAAATAGATTCAAATCTATTTGAATCTAGAATCAAACTTTCTGTTTGATTCTAATAGAATCAATAGAATAGCACTAGTTCGTATGTGACGTCTTGCATATGGTTCTAGAATTCTAATCTATAGATTCTAGACCAGCTAGAATCAATAGTAGAGAACAGTGAAAGTTTGATTCTAGCTAATCTATCTACTATTTCTATGAGTCATATGCAAGACGTCATTTTAGAAAAGACTTTTCACTATTCAATAAATAGATTCAAATCTATTTGAATCTAGAATCAAACTTTCTGTTTGATTCTAATAGAATCAATAGAATAGCACTAGTTCGTATGTGACGTCTTGCTTATGGTTCTAGAATCCTAATCTATTGATTCTAGCTAGTCTATCTACTATTTCTGTGAGTTATATGCAAGACGTCATTTTAGAAAAGACTTTTTCACTATTCAATAAATAGATTCAAATCTATTTGAATCTAGAATCAAACTTGCTGTTTGATTCTAATAGAATCAATAGAATAGCACTAGTTCGTATTTGACGTCTTGCATATGGTTCTAGAATTCTAATCTATTGATTCTAGACCAGCTAGAATCAATAGTAGATAGAACAGTGAAATTTTGATTCTAGCTAGTCTATCTACTATTTCTATGAGTCATATGCAAGACGTCATTTTAGAAAAGACTTTTCACTATTCAATAAATAGATTCAAATCTATTTGAATCTAGAATCAAACTTTCTGTTTGATTCTAATAGAATCAATAGAATAGCACTAGTTCGTATGTGACGTCTTGCATATGGTTCTAGAATTCTAATCTATTGATTCCAGCTAGTCTATCTACTATTTCTATGAGTCATATGCAAGACGTCATTTTAGAAAAGACTTTTTCACTATTCAATAAATAGATTCAAATCTATTTGAATCTAGAATCAAACATTCTGTTTGATTCTAATAGAATCAATAGAATAGCACTAGTTCGTATGTGACGTCTTGCACATGGTTCTAGAATTCTAATCTATTGATTCTAGACCAGCTAGAATCAATAGTAGATAGAACAGTGAAAATTTGATTCTAGCTAGTCTATCTACTATTTCTATGAGTCATTTGCAAGACGTCATTTTAGAAAAGACTTTTTCACTATTAAATAAATAGATTCAAATCTATTTGAATCTAGAATCAAACTTTCTGTTTGATTCTAGTAGAATCAATAGAATAGCACTAGTTCGTATGTGACGTCTTGCATATGGTTCTAGAATTCTAATCTATTGATTCTAGCTAGTCTATCTACTATTTCTATGAGTCATATGCAAGACATCATTTTAGAAAAGACTTTTTCACTATTCAATAAATAGATTCAAATCTATTTGAATCTAGAATCAAACTTTCTGTTTGATTCTAATAGAATCAATAGAATAGCACTAGTTCGTATGTGACGTCTTGCATATGGTTCTAGAATTCTAATCTATTGATTCTAGACAGCTAGAATCAATAGTAGATAGAACAGTGAAAGTTTGATTCTAGCTAGTCTATCTACTATTTCTATGAGTCATATGCAAGACGTCATTTTAGAAAAGACTTTTTCACTATTCAATAAATAGATTCAAATCTATTTGAATCTAGAATCAAACTTTCTGTTTGATTCTAATAGAATCAATAGAATAGCACTAGTTCGTATGTGACGTCTTGCATATGGTTCTAGAATTCTAATCTATTGATTCTAGCTAGTCTATCTACTATTTCTATGAGTCATATGCAAGACGTCATTTTAGAAAAGACTTTTTCACTATTCAATAAATAGATTCAAATCTATTTGAATCTAGAATCAAACTTTCTGTTTGATTCTAATAGAATCAATAGAATAGCACTAGTTCGTATGTGACGTCTTGCATATGGTTCTAGAATTCTAATCTATTGATTCTAGAACAGCTAGAATCAATAGTAGATAGAACAGTGAAAGTTTGATTCTAGCTAGTCTATCTACTATTTCAATGAGTCATATGCAAGACGTCATTTTAGAAAAGACTTTTTCACTATTCAATAAATAGATTCAAATCTATTTGAATCTAGAATCAAACTTTCTGTTTGATTCTAATAGAATCAATAGAATAGCGCTAGTTCGTATGTGACGTCTTGCATATGGTTCTAGAATTCTAATCTATTGATTCTAGCTAGTCTATCTACTATTTCTATGAGTCATATGCAAGACGTCATTTTAGAAAAGACTTTTTCACTATTCAATAAATAGATTCAAATCTATTTGAATCTAGAATCAAACTTTCTGTTTGATTCTAATAGAATCAATAGAATAGCACTAGTTCGTATGTGACGGCTTGCATATGGTTCTAGAATTCTAATCTATTGATTCTAGACCAGCTAGAATCAATAGTAGATAGAACAGTGAAAGTTTGATTCTAGCTAGTCTATCTACTATTTCTATGAGTCATATGCAAGACGTCATTTTAGAAAAGACTTTTTCACTATTCAATAAATAGATTCAAATCTATTTGAATCTAGAATCAAACTTTCTGTTTGATTCTAATAGAATCAATAGAATAGCACTAGTTCGTATGTGACGTCTTGCATATGGTTCTAGAATTCTAATCTATTGATTCTAGCTAGTCTATCTACTATTTCTATGAGTCATATGCAAGACGTCATTTTAGAAAAGACTTTTTATTTGAATCTAGAATCAAACTTTCTGTTTGATTCTAATAGAATCAATAGAATAGCACTAGTTCGTATGTGACGTCTTGCATATGGTTCTAGAATTCTAATCTATTGATTCTAGACCAGCTAGAATCAATAGTAGATAGAACAGTGAAAGTTTGATTCTAGCTAATCTATCTACTATTTCTATGAGTCATATGCAAGACGTCATTTTAGAAAAGACTTTTTCACTATTCAATAAATAGATTCAAATCTATTTGAATCTAGAATCAAACTTTCTGTTTGATTCTAATAGAATCAATAGAATAGCACTAGTTCGTATGTGACGTCTTGCATATGGTTCTAGAATTCTAATCTATTGATTCTAGCTAGTCTATCTACTATTTCTATGAGTCATATGCAAGACGTCATTTTAGAAAAGACTTTTTCACTATTCAATAAATAGATTCAAATCTATTTGAATCTAGAATCAAACTTTCTGTTTGATTCTAATAGAATCAATAGAATAGCACTAATTCATATGTGACGTCTTGCATATGGTTCTAGAATTCTAATCTATTGATTCTAGCTAGTCTATCTACTATTTCTATGAGTCATATGCAAGACGTCATTTTAGAAAAGACCTTTTCACTATTCAATAAATAGATTCAAATCTATTTGAATCTAGAATCAAACTTTCTGTTTGATTCTAATAGAATCAATAGAATAGCACTAGTTCGTATGTGACGTCTTGCATATGGTTCTAGAATTCTAATCTATTGATTCTAGCTAGTCTATCTACTATTTCTATGAGCCATATGCAAGACGTTATTTTAGAAAAGACTTTTTCACTATTCAATAAATAGATTCAAATCTATTTGAATCTAGAATCAAACTTTCTGTTTGATTCTAATAGAATCAATAGAATAGCACTAGTTCGTATGTGACGTCTTGCATATGGTTCTAGAATTCTAATCTATTGATTCTAGACCAGCTAGAATCAATAGTAGATAGAACAGTGAAAGTTTGATTCTAGCTAGTCTATCTACTATTTCTATGAGTCATATGCAAGACGTCATTTTAGAAAAGACTTTTTCACTATTCAATAAATAGATTCAAATCTATTTGAATCTAGAATCAAACTTTCTGTTTGATTCTAATAGAATCAATAGAATAGCACTAGTTCGTATGTGACATCTTGCATATGGTTCTAGAATTCTAATCTATTGATTCTAGCTAGTCTATCTACTATTTCTATGAGTCATATGCAAGACGTCATTTTAGAAAAGACTTTTTCACTATTCAATAAATAGATTCAAATCTATTTGAATCTAGAATCAAACTTTCTGTTTGATTCTAATAGAATCAATAGAATAGCACTAGATCGTATGTGACGTCTTGCATATGGTTCTAGAATTCTAATCTATTGATTCTAGACCAGCTAGAATCAATAGTAGATAGAACAGTGAAAGTTTGATTCTAGCTAGTCTATCTACTATTTCTATGAGTCATATGCAAGACGTCATTTTAGAAAAGACTTTTTCACTATTCAATAAATAGATTCAAATCTATTTGAATCTAGAATCAAACTTTCTGTTTGATTCTAATAGAATCAATAGAATAGCACTAGTTCGTATGTGACGTCTTGCATATGGTTCTAGAATTCTAATCTATTGATTCTAGCTAGTCTATCTACTATTTCTATGAGTCATATGCAAGACGTCATTTTAGAAAAGACTTTTTCACTATTCAATAAATAGATTCAAATCTATTTGAATCTAGAATCAAACTTTCTGTTTGACTCTAATAGAATCAATAGAATAGCACTTGTTCGTATGTGACGTCTTGCATATGGTTCTAGAATTCTAATCTATTGATTCTAGCTAGTCTATCTACTATTTCTATGAGTCATATGCAAGACGTCATTTTAGAAAAGACTTTTTCACTATTCAATTAATAGATTCAAATCTATTTGAATCCAGAATCAAACTTTCTGTTTGATA
>NW_027067010.1:0-15962 GCF_032884065.1 Artemia franciscana | reverse complement strand
GTTCTAGAATTCTAATCTATTGATTCTAGACCTGCTAGAATCAATAGTAGATAGAACAGTGAAAGTTTGATTCTAGCTAGTCTATCTACTATTTCTATGAGTCATATGCAAGACGTCATTTTAGAAAAGACTTTTTCACTATTCAATAAATAGATTCAAATCTATTTGAATCTAGAATCAAACTTTCTGTTTGATTCTAATAGAATCAATAGAATAGCACTAGTTCGTATGTGACGTCTTGCATATGGTTCTAGAATTCTAATCTATTGATTCTAGCTAGTCTATCTACTATTTCTATGAGTCATATGCAAGACGTCATTTTGGAAAGGACTTTTTCACTATTCAATAAATAGATTCAAATCTATTTGAATCTAGAATCAAGCTTTCTGTTTGATTCTAATAGAATGAATAGAATAGCACTAGTTCGTATGTGACGTCTTGCATATGGTTCTAGAATTCTAATCTATTGATTCTAGACCAGCTAGAATCAATAGTAGATAGAACAGTGAAAGTTTGATTCTAGCTAGTCTATCTACTATTTCTATGAGTCATATGCAAGACGTCATTTTAGAAAAGACTTTTTCACTATTCAATAAATAGATTCAAATCTATTTGAATCTAGAATCAAACTTTCTGTTTGATTCTAATAGAATCAATAGAATAGCACTAGTTCGTATGTGACGTCTTGCATATGGTTCTAGAATTCTAATCTATTGATTCTAGCTAGTCTATCTACTATTTCTATGAGTCATATGCAAGACGTCATTTTAGAAAAGACTTTTTCACTATTCAATAAATAGATTCAAATCTATTTGAATCTAGAATCAAACTTTCTGTTTGATTCTAATAGAATCAATAGAATAGCACTAGTTCGTATGTGACGTCTTGCATATGGTTCTAGAATTCTAATCTATTGATTCTTGACCAGCTAGAATCAATAGTAGATAGAACAGTGAAAGTTTGATTCTAGCTAGTCTATCTACTATTTCTATGAGTCATATGCAAGACGTCATTTTAGAAAAGACTTTTTCACTATTCAATAAATAGATTCAAATCTATTTGAATCTAGAATCAAACTTTCTGTTTGATTCTAATAGAATCAATAGAATAGCACTAGTTCGTATGTGACGTCTTGCATATGGTTCTAGAATTCTAATCTATTGATTCTAGCTAGTCTATCTACTATTTCTATGAGTCATATGCAAGACGTCATTTTAGAAAAGACTTTTTCACTATTCAATAAATAGATTCAAATCTATGTGAATCTAGAATCAAACTTTCTGTTTGATTCTAATAGAATCAATAGAATAGCACTAGTTCGTATGTGACGTCTTGCATATGGTTCTAGAATTCTAATCTATTGATTCTAGACCAGCTAGAATCAATAGTAGATAGAACAGTGAAAGTTTGATTCTAGCTAGTCTATCTACTATTTCTATGAGTCATATGCAAGACGTCATTTTAGAAAAGACTTTTTCACTATTCAATAAATAGATTCAAATCTATTTGTATCTAGAATCAAACTTTCTGTTTGATTCTAATAGAATCAATAGAATAGCACTAGTTCGTATGTGACGTCTTGCATATGGTTCTAGAATTCTAATCTATTGATTCTAGCTAGTCTATCTACTATTTCTATGAGTCATATGCAAGACGTCATTTTGGAAAGGACTTTTTCACTATTCAATAAATAGATTCAAATCTATTTGAATCTAGAATCAAGCTTTCTGTTTGATTCTAATAGAATGAATAGAATAGCACTAGTTCGTATGTGACGTCTTGCATATGGTTCTAGAATTCTAATCTATTGATTCTAGACCTGCTAGAATCAATAGTAGATAGAACAGTGAAAGTTTGATTCTAGCTAGTCTATCTACTATTTCTATGAGTCATATGCAAGACGTCATTTTAGAAAAGACTTTTTCACTATTCAATAAATAGATTCAAATCTATTTGAATCTAGAATCAAACTTTCTGTTTGATTCTAATAGAATCAATAGAATAGCACTAGTTCGTATGTGACGTCTTGCATATGGTTCTAGAATTCTAATCTATTGATTCTAGCTAGTCTATCTACTATTTCTATGAGTCATATGCAAGACGTCATTTTAGAAAAGACAGTTCACTATTCAATAAATAGATTCAAATCTATTTGAATCTAGAATCAAACTTTCTGTTTGATTCTAATAGAATCAATAGAATAGCACTAGTTCGTATGTGACGTCTTGCATATGGTTCTAGAATTCTAATCTATTGATTCTAGACCAGCTAGAATCAATAGTAGATAGAACAGTGAAAGTTTGATTCTAGCTAGTCTATCTACTATTTCTATGAGTCATATGCAACACGTCATTTTAGAAAAGACTTTTTCACTATTCAATAAATAGATTCAAATCTATTTGAATCTAGAATCAAACTTTCTGTTTGATTCTAATAGAATCAATAGAATAGCACTAGTTCGTATGTGACGTCTTGCATATGGTTCTAGAATTCTAATCTATTGATTCTAGCTAGTCTATCTACTATTTCTATGAGTCATATGCAAGACGTCATTTTAGAAAAGACTTTTTCACTATTCAATAAATCGATTCAAATCTATTTGAATCTAGAATCAAACTTTCTGTTTGATTCTAATAGAATCAATAGAATAGCACTAGTTCGTATGTGACGTCTTGCATATGGTTCTAGAATTCTAATCTATTGATTCTAGACCAGCTAGAATCAATAGTAGATAGAACAGTGAAAGTTTGATTCTAGCTAGTCTATCTACTATTTCTATGAGTCATATGCAAGACGTCATTTTAGAAAAGACTTTTTCACTATTCAATAAATAGATTCAAATCTATTTGAATCTAGAATCAAACTTTCTGTTTGATTCTAATAGAATCAATAGAATAGCACTAGTTCGTATGTGACGTCTTGCATATGGTTCTAGAATTCTAATCTATTGATTCTAGCTAGTCTATCTACTATTTCTATGAGTCATATGCAAGACGTCATTTTAGAAAAGACTTTTTCACTATTCAATAAATAGATTCAAATCTATTTGAATCTAGAATCAAACTTTCTGTTTGATTCTAATAGAATCAATAGAATAGCACTAGTTCGTATGTGACGTCTTGCATATGGTTCTAGAATTCTAATCTATTGATTCTTGACCAGCTAGAATCAATAGTAGATAGAACAGTGAAAGTTTGATTCTAGCTAGTCTATCTACTATTTCTATGAGTCATATGCAAGACGTCATTTTAGAAAAGACTTTTTCACTATTCAATAAATAGATTCAAATCTATTTGAATCTAGAATCAAACTTTCTGTTTGATTCTAATAGAATCAATAGAATAGCACTAGTTCGTATGTGACGTCTTGCATATGGTTCTAGAATTCTAATCTATTGATTCTAGCTAGTCTATCTACTATTTCTATGAGTCATATGCAAGACGTCATTTTAGAAAAGACTTTTTCACTATTCAATAAATAGATTCAAATCTATGTGAATCTAGAATCAAACTTTCTGTTTGATTCTAATAGAATCAATAGAATAGCACTAGTTCGTATGTGACGTCTTGCATATGGTTCTAGAATTCTAATCTATTGATTCTAGACCAGCTAGAATCAATAGTAGATAGAACAGTGAAAGTTTGATTCTAGCTAGTCTATCTACTATTTCTATGAGTCATATGCAAGACGTCATTTTAGAAAAGACTTTTTCACTATTCAATAAATAGATTCAAATCTATTTGAATCTAGAATCAAACTTTCTGTTTGATTCTAATAGAATCAATAGAATAGCACTAGTTCGTATGTGACGTCTTGCATATGGTTCTAGAATTCTAATCTATTGATTCTAGACCAGCTAGAATCAATAGTAGATAGAACAGTGAAAGTTTGATTCTAGCTAGTCTATCTACTATTTCTATGAGTCATATGCAAGACGTCATTTTAGAAAAGACTTTTTCACTATTCAATAAATAGATTCAAATCTATTTGAATCTAGAATCAAACTTTCTGTTTGATTCTAATAGAATCAATAGAATAGCACTAGTTCGTATGTGACGTCTTGCATATGGTTCTAGAATTCTAATCTATTGATTCTAGCTAGTCTATCTACTATTTCTATGAGTCATATGCAAGACGTCATTTTAGAAAAGACTTTTTCACTATTCAATAAATAGATTCAAATCTATTTGAATCTAGAATCAAACTTTCTGTTTGATTCTAATAGAATAGCACTAGTTCGTATGTGACGTCTTGCATATGGTTCTAGAATTCTAATCTATTGATTCTAGACCAGCTAGAATCAATAGTAGATAGAACAGTGAAAGTTTGATTCTAGCTAGTCTATCTACTATTTCTATGAGTCATATGCAAGACGTCATTTTAGAAAAGACTTTTTCACTATTCAATAAATAGATTCAAATCTATTTGAATCTAGAATCAAACTTTCTGTTTGATTCTAATAGAATCAATAGAATAGCACTAGTTCGTATGTGACGTCTTGCATATGGTTCTAGAATTCTAATCTATTGATTCTAGCTAGTCTATCTACTATTTCTATGAGTCATATGCAAGACGTCATTTTAGAAAAGACTTTTTCACTATTCAATAAAT
Source organism: Artemia franciscana (assembly GCF_032884065.1). Taxonomy (NCBI): domain Eukaryota; kingdom Metazoa; phylum Arthropoda; class Branchiopoda; order Anostraca; family Artemiidae; genus Artemia; species Artemia franciscana. The sequence goes on along the minus strand of NW_027067010.1, from coordinate 11,351 downwards.
AGATTCAAATCTATTTGAATCTAGAATCAAACTTTCTGTTTGATTCTAATAGAATCAATAGAATAGCACTAGTTCGTATGTGACGTCTTGCATATGGTTCTAGAATTCTAATCTATTGATTCTAGACCAGCTAGAATCAATAGTAGATAGAACAGTGAAAGTTTGATTCTAGCTAGTCTATCTACTATTTGACGTCTTGCATATGACTCATAGAAATAGTAGATAGACTAGCTAGAATCAAACTTTCACTGTTCTATCTACTATTGATTCTAACTGGTCTAGAATCAATAGATTAGAATTCTAGAACCATATGCAAGACGTCACATACGAACTAGTGCTATTCTATTGATTCTATTAGAATCAAACAGAAAGTTTGATTCTAGATTCAAATAGATTTGAATCTATTTATTGAATAGTGAAAAAGTCTTTTCTAAAATGACGTCTTGCATATGACTCATAGAAATAGTAGATAGACTAGCTAGAATCAATAGATTAGAATTCTAGTACCATATGCAAGACGTCACATACGAACTAGTGCTATTCTATTGATTCTATTAGAATCAAACAGAAAGTTTGATTCTAGATTCAAATAGATTTGAATCTATTTATTGAATAGTGAAAAAGTCTTTTCTAAAATGACGTCTTGCATATGACTCATAGAAATAGTAGATAGACTAGCTAGAATCAAACTTTCACTGTTCTATCTACTATTGATTCTAGCTGGTCTAGAATCAATAGATTAGAATTCTAGAACCATATGCAAGACTTCACATACGAACTAGTGCTATTCTATTGATTCTATTAGAATCAAACAGAAAGTTTGATTCTAGATTCAAATAGATTTGAATCTATTTATTGAATAGTGAAAAAGTCTTTTCTAAAATGACGTCTTGCATATGACTCATAGAAATAGTAGATAGAATAGCTAGAATCAATAGATTAGAATTCTAGAACCATATGCAAGACGTCACATACGAACTAGTGCTATTCTATTGATTCTATTAGAATCAAACAGAAAGTTTGATTCTAGATTCAAATAGATTTGAATCTATTTATTGAATAGTGAAAAAGTCTTTTCTAAAATGACGTCTTGCATATGACTCATAGAAATAGTAGAAAGACTAGCTAGAATCAAACTTTCGCTTTTCTATCTACTATTGATTCTAGCTGGTCTAGAATTAATAGATTAGAATTCTAGAACCATATGCAAGACGTCACATACAAACTAGTGCTATTCTACTGATTCTATTAGAATCAAACAGAAAGTTTGATTCTAGATTCAAATAGATTTGAATCTATTTATTGAATAGTGAAAAAGTCTTTTCTAAAATGACGTCTTGCATATGACTCATAGAAATAGTAGATAGACTAGCTAGAATCAATAGATTAGAATTCTAGAACCATATGCAAGACGTCACATACGAACTAGTGCTATTCTATTGATTCTATTAGAATCAAACAGAAATGGCGTCTTGCATATGACTCTCAGAAATAGTAGATAGACTAGCTAGATATCAAGACGTCTTTAGAAGTAGAAGTCTATCTACTAGAAACAAAACTCATGATTCTAGCTAGTCTATCTACTATATAAGACGTCATTTTAGAAGTAGAAGTCTATCTACTAGAAACAAAACTCATAGATTCTAGCTAGTCTATCTACTATATAAGACGTCATTTTAGAAGTAGAAGTCTATCTACTAGAAACAAAACTCATAGATTCTAGCTAGTCTATCTACTATATAAGACGTCATTTTAGAAGTAGAAGTCTATCTACTAGAAACAAAACTCATAGATTCTAGCTAGTCTATCTACTATATAAGACGTCATTTTAGAAGTAGAAGTCTATCTACTAGAAACAAAACTCATAGATTCTAGCTAGTCTATCTACTATATAAGACGTCATTTTAGAAGTAGAAGTCTATCTACTAGAAACAAAACTCATAGATTCTAGCTAGTCTATCTACTATATAAGACGTCATTTTAGAAGTAGAAGTCTATCTACTAGAAACAAAACTCATAGATTCTAGCTAGTCTATCTACTATATAAGACGTCATTTTAGAAGTAGAAGTCTATCTACTAGAAACAAAACTCATAGATTCTAGCTAGTCTATCTACTATATAAGACGTCATTTTAGAAGTAGAAGTCTATCTACTAGAAACAAAACTCATAGATTCTAGCTAGTCTATCTACTATATAAGACGTCATTTTAGAAGTAGAAGTCTATCTACTAGAAACAAAACTCATAGATTCTAGCTAGTCTATCTACTATATAAGACGTCATTTTAGAAGTAGAAGTCTATCTACTAGAAACAAAACTCATAGATTCTAGCTAGTCTATCTACTATATAAGACGTCATTTTAGAAGTAGAAGTCTATCTACTAGAAACAAAACTCATAGATTCTAGCTAGTCTATCTACTATATAAGACGTCATTTTAGAAGTAGAAGTCTATCTACTAGAAACAAAACTCATAGATTCTAGCTAGTCTATCTACTATATAAGACGTCATTTTAGAAGTAGAAGTCTATCTACTAGAAACAAAACTCATAGATTCTAGCTAGTCTATCTACTATATAAGACGTCATTTTAGAAGTAGAAGTCTATCTACTAGAAACAAAACTCATAGATTCTAGCTAGTCTATCTACTATATAAGACGTCATTTTAGAAGTAGAAGTCTATCTACTAGAAACAAAACTCATAGATTCTAGCTAGTCTATCTACTATATAAGACGTCATTTTAGAAGTAGAAGTCTATCTACTAGAAACAAAACTCATAGATTCTAGCTAGTCTATCTACTATATAAGACGTCATTTTAGAAGTAGAAGTCTATCTACTAGAAACAAAACTCATAGATTCTAGCTAGTCTATCTACTATATAAGACGTCATTTTAGAAGTAGAAGTCTATCTACTAGAAACAAAACTCATAGATTCTAGCTAGTCTATCTACTATATAAGACGTCATTTTAGAAGTAGAAGTCTATCTACTAGAAACAAAACTCATAGATTCTAGCTAGTCTATCTACTATATAAGACGTCATTTTAGAAGTAGAAGTCTATCTACTAGAAACAAAACTCATAGATTCTAGCTAGTCTATCTACTATATAAGACGTCATTTTAGAAGTAGAAGTCTATCTACTAGAAACAAAACTCATAGATTCTAGCTAGTCTATCTACTATATAAGACGTCATTTTAGAAGTAGAAGTCTATCTACTAGAAACAAAACTCATAGATTCTAGCTAGTCTATCTACTATATAAGACGTCATTTTAGAAGTAGAAGTCTATCTACTAGAAACAAAACTCATAGATTCTAGCTAGTCTATCTACTATATAAGACGTCATTTTAGAAGTAGAAGTCTATCTACTAGAAACAAAACTCATAGATTCTAGCTAGTCTATCTACTATATAAGACGTCATTTTAGAAGTAGAAGTCTATCTACTAGAAACAAAACTCATAGATTCTAGCTAGTCTATCTACTATATAAGACGTCATTTTAGAAGTAGAAGTCTATCTACTAGAAACAAAACTCATAGATTCTAGCTAGTCTATCTACTATATAAGACGTCATTTTAGAAGTAGAAGTCTATCTACTAGAAACAAAACTCATAGATTCTAGCTAGTCTATCTACTATATAAGACGTCATTTTAGAAGTAGAAGTCTATCTACTAGAAACAAAACTCATAGATTCTAGCTAGTCTATCTACTATATAAGACGTCATTTTAGAAGTAGAAGTCTATCTACTAGAAACAAAACTCATAGATTCTAGCTAGTCTATCTACTATATAAGACGTCATTTTAGAAGTAGAAGTCTATCTACTAGTAGAAGTCTATCTACTAGAAACAAAACTCATAGATTCTAGCTAGTCTATCTACTATATAAGACGTCATTTTAGAAGTAGAAGTCTATCTACTAGAAACAAAACTCATAGATTCTAGCTAGTCTATCTACTATATAAGACGTCATTTTAGAAGTAGAAGTCTATCTACTAGAAACAAAACTCATAGATTCTAGCTAGTCTATCTACTATATAAGACGTCATTTTAGAAGTAGAAGTCTATCTACTAGAAACAAAACTCATAGATTCTAGCTAGTCTATCTACTATATAAGACGTCATTTTAGAAGTAGAAGTCTATCTACTAGAAACAAAACTCATAGATTCTAGCTAGTCTATCTACTATATAAGACGTCATTTTAGAAGTAGAAGTCTATCTACTAGAAACAAAACTCATAGATTCTAGCTAGTCTATCTACTATATAAGACGTCATTTTAGAAGTAGAAGTCTATCTACTAGAAACAAAACTCATAGATTCTAGCTAGTCTATCTACTATATAAGACGTCATTTTAGAAGTAGAAGTCTATCTACTAGAAACAAAACTCATAGATTCTAGCTAGTCTATCTACTATATAAGACGTCATTTTAGAAGTAGAAGTCTATCTACTAGAAACAAAACTCATAGATTCTAGCTAGTCTATCTACTATATAAGACGTCATTTTAGAAGTAGAAGTCTATCTACTAGAAACAAAACTCATAGATTCTAGCTAGTCTATCTACTATATAAGACGTCATTTTAGAAGTAGAAGTCTATCTACTAGAAACAAAACTCATAGATTCTAGCTAGTCTATCTACTATATAAGACGTCATTTTAGAAGTAGAAGTCTATCTACTAGAAACAAAACTCATAGATTCTAGCTAGTCTATCTACTATATAAGACGTCATTTTAGAAGTAGAAGTCTATCTACTAGAAACAAAACTCATAGATTCTAGCTAGTCTATCTACTATATAAGACGTCATTTTAGAAGTAGAAGTCTATCTACTAGAAACAAAACTCATAGATTCTAGCTAGTCTATCTACTATATAAGACGTCATTTTAGAAGTAGAAGTCTATCTACTAGAAACAAAACTCATAGATTCTAGCTAGTCTATCTACTATATAAGACGTCATTTTAGAAGTAGAAGTCTATCTACTAGAAACAAAACTCATAGATTCTAGCTAGTCTATCTACTATATAAGACGTCATTTTAGAAGTAGAAGTCTATCTACTAGAAACAAAACTCATAGATTCTAGCTAGTCTATCTACTATATAAGACGTCATTTTAGAAGTAGAAGTCTATCTACTAGAAACAAAACTCATAGATTCTAGCTAGTCTATCTACTATATAAGACGTCATTTTAGAAGTAGAAGTCTATCTACTAGAAACAAAACTCATAGATTCTAGCTAGTCTATCTACTATATAAGACGTCATTTTAGAAGTAGAAGTCTATCTACTAGAAACAAAACTCATAGATTCTAGCTAGTCTATCTACTATATAAGACGTCATTTTAGAAGTAGAAGTCTATCTACTAGAAACAAAACTCATAGATTCTAGCTAGTCTATCTACTATATAAGACGTCATTTTAGAAGTAGAAGTCTATCTACTAGAAACAAAACTCATAGATTCTAGCTAGTCTATCTACTATATAAGACGTCATTTTAGAAGTAGAAGTCTATCTACTAGAAACAAAACTCATAGATTCTAGCTAGTCTATCTACTATATAAGACGTCATTTTAGAAGTAGAAGTCTATCTACTAGAAACAAAACTCATAGATTCTAGCTAGTCTATCTACTATATAAGACGTCATTTTAGAAGTAGAAGTCTATCTACTAGAAACAAAACTCATAGATTCTAGCTAGTCTATCTACTATATAAGACGTCATTTTAGAAGTAGAAGTCTATCTACTAGAAACAAAACTCATAGATTCTAGCTAGTCTATCTACTATATAAGACGTCATTTTAGAAGTAGAAGTCTATCTACTAGAAACAAAACTCATAGATTCTAGCTAGTCTATCTACTATATAAGACGTCATTTTAGAAGTAGAAGTCTATCTACTAGAAACAAAACTCATAGATTCTAGCTAGTCTATCTACTATATAAGACGTCATTTTAGAAGTAGAAGTCTATCTACTAGAAACAAAACTCATAGATTCTAGCTAGTCTATCTACTATATAAGACGTCATTTTAGAAGTAGAAGTCTATCTACTAGAAACAAAACTCATAGATTCTAGCTAGTCTATCTACTATATAAGACGTCATTTTAGAAGTAGAAGTCTATCTACTAGAAACAAAACTCATAGATTCTAGCTAGTCTATCTACTATATAAGACGTCATTTTAGAAGTAGAAGTCTATCTACTAGAAACAAAACTCATAGATTCTAGCTAGTCTATCTACTATATAAGACGTCATTTTAGAAGTAGAAGTCTATCTACTAGAAACAAAACTCATAGATTCTAGCTAGTCTATCTACTATATAAGACGTCATTTTAGAAGTAGAAGTCTATCTACTAGAAACAAAACTCATAGATTCTAGCTAGTCTATCTACTATATAAGACGTCATTTTAGAAGTAGAAGTCTATCTACTAGAAACAAAACTCATAGATTCTAGCTAGTCTATCTACTATATAAGACGTCATTTTAGAAGTAGAAGTCTATCTACTAGAAACAAAACTCATAGATTCTAGCTAGTCTATCTACTATATAAGACGTCATTTTAGAAGTAGAAGTCTATCTACTAGAAACAAAACTCATAGATTCTAGCTAGTCTATCTACTATATAAGACGTCATTTTAGAAGTAGAAGTCTATCTACTAGAAACAAAACTCATAGATTCTAGCTAGTCTATCTACTATATAAGACGTCATTTTAGAAGTAGAAGTCTATCTACTAGAAACAAAACTCATAGATTCTAGCTAGTCTATCTACTATATAAGACGTCATTTTAGAAGTAGAAGTCTATCTACTAGAAACAAAACTCATAGATTCTAGCTAGTCTATCTACTATATAAGACGTCATTTTAGAAGTAGAAGTCTATCTACTAGAAACAAAACTCATAGATTCTAGCTAGTCTATCTACTATATAAGACGTCATTTTAGAAGTAGAAGTCTATCTACTAGAAACAAAACTCATAGATTCTAGCTAGTCTATCTACTATATAAGACGTCATTTTAGAAGTAGAAGTCTATCTACTAGAAACAAAACTCATAGATTCTAGCTAGTCTATCTACTATATAAGACGTCATTTTAGAAGTAGAAGTCTATCTACTAGAAACAAAACTCATAGATTCTAGCTAGTCTATCTACTATATAAGACGTCATTTTAGAAGTAGAAGTCTATCTACTAGAAACAAAACTCATAGATTCTAGCTAGTCTATCTACTATATAAGACGTCATTTTAGAAGTAGAAGTCTATCTACTAGAAACAAAACTCATAGATTCTAGCTAGTCTATCTACTATATAAGACGTCATTTTAGAAGTAGAAGTCTATCTACTAGAAACAAAACTCATAGATTCTAGCTAGTCTATCTACTATATAAGACGTCATTTTAGAAGTAGAAGTCTATCTACTAGAAACAAAACTCATAGATTCTAGCTAGTCTATCTACTATATAAGACGTCATTTTAGAAGTAGAAGTCTATCTACTAGAAACAAAACTCATAGATTCTAGCTAGTCTATCTACTATATAAGACGTCATTTTAGAAGTAGAAGTCTATCTACTAGAAACAAAACTCATAGATTCTAGCTAGTCTATCTACTATATAAGACGTCATTTTAGAAGTAGAAGTCTATCTACTAGAAACAAAACTCATAGATTCTAGCTAGTCTATCTACTATATAAGACGTCATTTTAGAAGTAGAAGTCTATCTACTAGAAACAAAACTCATAGATTCTAGCTAGTCTATCTACTATATAAGACGTCATTTTAGAAGTAGAAGTCTATCTACTAGAAACAAAACTCATAGATTCTAGCTAGTCTATCTACTATATAAGACGTCATTTTAGAAGTAGAAGTCTATCTACTAGAAACAAAACTCATAGATTCTAGCTAGTCTATCTACTATATAAGACGTCATTTTAGAAGTAGAAGTCTATCTACTAGAAACAAAACTCATAGATTCTAGCTAGTCTATCTACTATATAAGACGTCATTTTAGAAGTAGAAGTCTATCTACTAGAAACAAAACTCATAGATTCTAGCTAGTCTATCTACTATATAAGACGTCATTTTAGAAGTAGAAGTCTATCTACTAGAAACAAAACTCATAGATTCTAGCTAGTCTATCTACTATATAAGACGTCATTTTAGAAGTAGAAGTCTATCTACTAGAAACAAAACTCATAGATTCTAGCTAGTCTATCTACTATATAAGACGTCATTTTAGAAGTAGAAGTCTATCTACTAGAAACAAAACTCATAGATTCTAGCTAGTCTATCTACTATATAAGACGTCATTTTAGAAGTAGAAGTCTATCTACTAGAAACAAAACTCATAGATTCTAGCTAGTCTATCTACTATATAAGACGTCATTTTAGAAGTAGAAGTCTATCTACTAGAAACAAAACTCATAGATTCTAGCTAGTCTATCTACTATATAAGACGTCATTTTAGAAGTAGAAGTCTATCTACTAGAAACAAAACTCATAGATTCTAGCTAGTCTATCTACTATATAAGACGTCATTTTAGAAGTAGAAGTCTATCTACTAGAAACAAAACTCATAGATTCTAGCTAGTCTATCTACTATATAAGACGTCATTTTAGAAGTAGAAGTCTATCTACTAGAAACAAAACTCATAGATTCTAGCTAGTCTATCTACTATATAAGACGTCATTTTAGAAGTAGAAGTCTATCTACTAGAAACAAAACTCATAGATTCTAGCTAGTCTATCTACTATATAAGACGTCATTTTAGAAGTAGAAGTCTATCTACTAGAAACAAAACTCATAGATTCTAGCTAGTCTATCTACTATATAAGACGTCATTTTAGAAGTAGAAGTCTATCTACTAGAAACAAAACTCATAGATTCTAGCTAGTCTATCTACTATATAAGACGTCATTTTAGAAGTAGAAGTCTATCTACTAGAAACAAAACTCATAGATTCTAGCTAGTCTATCTACTATATAAGACGTCATTTTAGAAGTAGAAGTCTATCTACTAGAAACAAAACTCATAGATTCTAGCTAGTCTATCTACTATATAAGACGTCATTTTAGAAGTAGAAGTCTATCTACTAGAAACAAAACTCATAGATTCTAGCTAGTCTATCTACTATATAAGACGTCATTTTAGAAGTAGAAGTCTATCTACTAGAAACAAAACTCATAGATTCTAGCTAGTCTATCTACTATATAAGACGTCATTTTAGAAGTAGAAGTCTATCTACTAGAAACAAAACTCATAGATTCTAGCTAGTCTATCTACTATATAAGACGTCATTTTAGAAGTAGAAGTCTATCTACTAGAAACAAAACTCATAGATTCTAGCTAGTCTATCTACTATATAAGACGTCATTTTAGAAGTAGAAGTCTATCTACTAGAAACAAAACTCATAGATTCTAGCTAGTCTATCTACTATATAAGACGTCATTTTAGAAGTAGAAGTCTATCTACTAGAAACAAAACTCATAGATTCTAGCTAGTCTATCTACTATATAAGACGTCATTTTAGAAGTAGAAGTCTATCTACTAGAAACAAAACTCATAGATTCTAGCTAGTCTATCTACTATATAAGACGTCATTTTAGAAGTAGAAGTCTATCTACTAGAAACAAAACTCATAGATTCTAGCTAGTCTATCTACTATATAAGACGTCATTTTAGAAGTAGAAGTCTATCTACTAGAAACAAAACTCATAGATTCTAGCTAGTCTATCTACTATATAAGACGTCATTTTAGAAGTAGAAGTCTATCTACTAGAAACAAAACTCATAGATTCTAGCTAGTCTATCTACTATATAAGACGTCATTTTAGAAGTAGAAGTCTATCTACTAGAAACAAAACTCATAGATTCTAGCTAGTCTATCTACTATATAAGACGTCATTTTAGAAGTAGAAGTCTATCTACTAGAAACAAAACTCATAGATTCTAGCTAGTCTATCTACTATATAAGACGTCATTTTAGAAGTAGAAGTCTATCTACTAGAAACAAAACTCATAGATTCTAGCTAGTCTATCTACTATATAAGACGTCATTTTAGAAGTAGAAGTCTATCTACTAGAAACAAAACTCATAGATTCTAGCTAGTCTATCTACTATATAAGACGTCATTTTAGAAGTAGAAGTCTATCTACTAGAAACAAAACTCATAGATTCTAGCTAGTCTATCTACTATATAAGACGTCATTTTAGAAGTAGAAGTCTATCTACTAGAAACAAAACTCATAGATTCTAGCTAGTCTATCTACTATATAAGACGTCATTTTAGAAGTAGAAGTCTATCTACTAGAAACAAAACTCATAGATTCTAGCTAGTCTATCTACTATATAAGACGTCATTTTAGAAGTAGAAGTCTATCTACTAGAAACAAAACTCATAGATTCTAGCTAGTCTATCTACTATATAAGACGTCATTTTAGAAGTAGAAGTCTATCTACTAGAAACAAAACTCATAGATTCTAGCTAGTCTATCTACTATATAAGACGTCATTTTAGAAGTAGAAGTCTATCTACTAGAAACAAAACTCATAGATTCTAGCTAGTCTATCTACTATATAAGACGTCATTTTAGAAGTAGAAGTCTATCTACTAGAAACAAAACTCATAGATTCTAGCTAGTCTATCTACTATATAAGACGTCATTTTAGAAGTAGAAGTCTATCTACTAGAAACAAAACTCATAGATTCTAGCTAGTCTATCTACTATATAAGACGTCATTTTAGAAGTAGAAGTCTATCTACTAGAAACAAAACTCATAGATTCTAGCTAGTCTATCTACTATATAAGACGTCATTTTAGAAGTAGAAGTCTATCTACTAGAAACAAAACTCATAGATTCTAGCTAGTCTATCTACTATATAAGACGTCATTTTAGAAGTAGAAGTCTATCTACTAGAAACAAAACTCATAGATTCTAGCTAGTCTATCTACTATATAAGACGTCATTTTAGAAGTAGAAGTCTATCTACTAGAAACAAAACTCATAGATTCTAGCTAGTCTATCTACTATATAAGACGTCATTTTAGAAGTAGAAGTCTATCTACTAGAAACAAAACTCATAGATTCTAGCTAGTCTATCTACTATATAAGACGTCATTTTAGAAGTAGAAGTCTATCTACTAGAAACAAAACTCATAGATTCTAGCTAGTCTATCTACTATATAAGACGTCATTTTAGAAGTAGAAGTCTATCTACTAGAAACAAAACTCATAGATTCTAGCTAGTCTATCTACTATATAAGACGTCATTTTAGAAGTAGAAGTCTATCTACTAGAAACAAAACTCATAGATTCTAGCTAGTCTATCTACTATATAAGACGTCATTTTAGA
>NW_027067009.1:0-15962 GCF_032884065.1 Artemia franciscana | reverse complement strand
TCTTTTCCTATTTCAAAAGTTTTAGTTTTCGAGGGTAATAGCTACCTATGTTGAAAAAATGAAGATATTAGACTATTTTATGATTGCACATGGTAAAGAATGTGATTAAAGGCTCTTTTCCTATTTCAAAAGTTTTAGTTTTCGAGGGTAATAGCTACGTATGTTGAAAAAATGAAGATATTAGACTATTTTATGATTGCAAATGGTAAAGAATGTGATTAAAGGCTCTTTTCCTATTTCAAAAGTTTTAGTTTTCGAGGGTAATAGCTTTGTCTGTGGAAAAAATGAAGATATTAGACAATTTTATGATTGCACATGGTAAAGAATGTGATTAAAGGCTCTTTTCCTATTTCAAAAGTTTTAGTTTTTGAGGGTAATAGCTACGTATGTTGAAAAAATGAAGATATTAGACTATTTTATGATTGCAAATGGTAAAGAATGTGATTAAAGGCTCTTTTTCTATTTCAAAAGTTTTAGTTTTCGAGGGTAATAGCTAAGTATGTTGAAAAAATGAAGATATTAGACTATTTCATGATTGCACATGGTAAAGAATGTGATTAAAGGCTCGTTTCCTATGTCAAAAGTTTTAGTTTTCGAGGGTAATAGCTTTGTCTGTGGAAAAAATGAAGATATTAGACAATTTTATTATTGCACATGGTAAAGAATGTGACTAAAGGCTCTTTTCCTATTTCAAAAGTTTAAGTTTTCGAGGGTAATAGCTACATATGTTGAAAAAATGAAGATATTAGACTATTTTATGATTGCAAATGGTAAAGAATGTGATTAAAGGCTCTTTTCCTATTTCAAAAGTTTTAGTTTTCGAGGGTAATAGCTACGTATGTTGAAAAAATGAAGATATTAGACTATTTATGATTGCACATGGTAAAGAATCAGATTAAAGGCTCTTTCCTATTTCAAAAGTTTTAGTTTTCGAGGGTAATAGCTACGTATGCTGAAAAAAAGAAGATATTAGACTATTTTATGATTGCAAATGGTAAAGAATGTGATTAAAGGCTCTTTTCCTATTTCAAAAGTTTTAGTTTTCGAGGGTAATAGCTACGTATGTTGAAAAAATTAAGATATTAGACTATTTTATGATTGCACATGGTAAAGAATGTGATTAAAGGCTCTTTTCCTATTTCAAAAGTTTTAGTTTTCGAGGGTAATAGCTACGTATGTTGAAAAAATGAAGATATTAGACTATTTTATGATTGCACATGGTAAAGAATGTGATTAAAGGCTCTTTTCCTATTTCAAAAGTTTTAGTTTTTGAGGGTAATAGCTACTTATGTTGAAAAAATGAAGATATTAGACAATTTTATGATTGCACATGGTAAAGCATGTGATTAAAGGCTCTTATCCTATTTCAAAAGTTTTAGTTTTCGAGGGTAATAGCGACGTATGTTAAAAAAATGAAGATATTAGACTATTTTATGATTGCACATGGTAAAGAATGTGATTAAAGGCTCTTTTCCTATTTCAAAAATTTTGATTTTCGAGGGTAATAGCTACGTATGCTGAAAAAATGAAGATATTAGACTTTTATGATTGCACATGGTAAATAATGTGATTAAAGGCTCTTTTCCTATTTCAAAAGTTTTAGTTTCGAGGGTAATAGCTACGTATGTTGAAAAAATGAAGATATTAGACTATTTTATGATTGCAAATGGTAAAGAATGTGATTAAAGGCTCTTTTCTTATTTCAAAAGTTTAAGTTTTCGGGGGTAATAGCTACGTATGTTGAAAAAATGAAGATATTAGACTATTTTATGATTGCACATGGTAAAGAATGTGATTAAAGGCTCTTTTCCTATTTCAAAAGTTTAGTTTTTGAGGGTAATAGCTGCTTATGTTGAAAAAATGAAGATATTAGACAATTTTATGATTGCACATGATAAAGCATGTGATTAAAGGCTCTTTCCTATTTCAAAAGTTTTAGTTTTCGAGGGTAATAGCTACGTATGTTGAAAAAATGAAGATATTAGACTATTTTATGATTGCACATGGTAAAGAATGTGATTAAAGGCTCTTTTCCTATTTCAAAAATTTTAATTTTCGAGGGTAACAGCTACGTATGCTGAAAAAATGAAGATATTAGACTATTTTATGATTGCACATGGTAAATAATGTGATTAAAGGCTCTTTTCCTATTTCAAAAGTTTTAGTTTTCGAGGGTAATAGCTACGTATGTTGAAAAAATTAAGATATTAGACTATTTTATGATTGCAAATGGTAAAGAATGTGATTAAAGGCTCTTTTCCTATTTCAAAAGTTTTAGTTTTCGAATGTAATAGCTAGGTCTGTGGAAAAAAAATGAAGATATTAGACTATTTTATGATTGCACATGGTAAAGCATGTGATTAAAGGCTCTTTTCCTATTTCAAAAGTTTTAGTTTTCGAGGGTAATAGCTACGTATGTTAAAAAAATGAAGATATTAGACTATTTTATGATGGCACATGGTAAAGAATGTGATTAAAGGCTCTTTTCCTAATTCAAAAGTTTTAGTTTTCGAGGGTAATAGCTACGTATGTTGAAAAAATGAAGATATTAGACTATTTTATGATTGCAAATGGTAAAGAATGTGATTAAAGCTCTTTTCCTATTTCAAAAGTTTTAGTTTTCGAGGGTAATAGCTAATTATGTTGAAAAAATGAAGATATTAGACTATTTTATGATTGCAAATGGTAAAGAATGTGATTAAAGGCTCTTTTCCTATTTCAACAATTTTAGTTTTCGAGGGTAATAGCTACGTATGTTGAAAAAATGAAGATATTAGACTATTTTATGATTGCAAATGGTAAAGCATGTGATTAAAGGCTCTTTTCCTATTTCAAAAGTTTTAGTTTTCGAGGGTAATAGCTACGTATGTAAAAAAATGAAGATATTAGACTATTTTATGATTGCACATGGTAAAGAATGTGATTAAAGGCTCTTTTCCTATTTCAAAAGTTTTAGTATTCGAGGGTAATAGCTAGGTTTGTTGAAAAAATGAAGATATTAGACTATTTTATGATTGCACATGGTAAAGAATGTGATTAAAGGCTCTTTTCCTATTTCAAAAGTTTTAGTTTTCGAGGGTAATAGCTACCTATGTTGAAAAAATGAAGATATTAGACTATTTATGATTGCACATGGTAAAGAATGTGATTAAAGGCTCTTTTCCTATTTCAAAAGTTTTAGTTTTCGAGGGTAATAGCTACGTATGTTGAAAAAATGAAGATATTAGACTATTTTATGATTGCAAATGGTAAAGAATGTGATTAAAGGCTCTTTTCCTATTTCAAAAGTTTTAGTTTTCGAGGGTAATAGCTTTGTCTGTGGAAAAAATGAAGATATTAGACAATTTTATGATTGCACATGGTAAAGAATGTGATTAAAGGCTCTTTTCCTATTTCAAAAGTTTTAGTTTTTGAGGGTAATAGCTACGTATGTTGAAAAAATGAAGATATTAGACTATTTTATGATTGCAAATGGTAAAGAATGTGATTAAAGGCTCTTTTTCTATTTCAAAAGTTTTAGTTTTCGAGGGTAATAGCTAAGTATGTTGAAAAAATGAAGATATTAGACTATTTCATGATTGCACATGGTAAAGAATGTGATTAAAGGCTCCTTTCCTATGTCAAAAGTTTAGTTTTCGAGGGTAATAGCTTTGTCTGTGGAAAAAATGAAGATATTAGACAATTTTATTATTGCACATGGTAAAGAATGTGACTAAAGGCTCTTTTCCTATTTCAAAAGTTTAAGTTTTCGAGGGTAATAGCTACATATGTTTAAAAAATGAAGATATTAGACTATTTTATGATTGCAAATGGTAAAGAATGTGATTAAAGGCTCTTTTCCTATTTCAAAAGTTTTAGTTTCGAGGGTAATAGCTACGTATGTTGAAAAAATGAAGATATTAGACTATTTTATGATTGCACATGGTAAAGAATCAGATTAAAGGCTCTTTTCCTATTTCAAAAGTTTTAGTTTTCGAGGGTAATAGCTACGTATGCTGAAAAAAAGAAGATATTAGACTATTTTATGATTGCAAATGGTAAAGAATGTGATTAAAGGCTCTTTTCCTATTTCAAAAGTTTTAGTTTTCGAGGGTAATAGCTACGTATGTTGAAAAAATTAAGATATTAGACTATTTTATGATTGCACATGGTAAAGAATGTGATTAAAGGCTCTTTTCCTATTTCAAAAGTTTTAGTTTTCGAGGGTAATAGCTACGTATGTTGAAAAAATGAAGATATTAGACTATTTTATGATTGCACATGGTAAGAATGTGATTAAAGGCTCTTTTCCTATTTCAAAAGTTTTAGTTTTCGAAGGTAGTAACTAGGTCAGTGGAAAAAATGAAGATATTAGACTATTTTATGATTGCACATGGTAAAGAATGTGATTAAAGGCTCTTTTCCTATTTCAAAAGTTCTAGTTTTCGAGGGTAATAGCTACGTATGTTGAAAAAATTAAGATATTCGACAATTTTATGATTGGACATGGTAAAGAATGTGATTAAAGGTTCTTTTCCTATTTCAAAAGTTTTAGTTTTCGAGGGTAATAGCTACGTATGTTGAAAAAATGAAGATATTAGACTATTTTATGATTGCAAATGGTAAAGAATGTGATTAAAGGCTCTTTCTTATTTCAAAAGTTTTTGTTTTCGGGGGTAATAGCTACGTATGTTGAGAAAATGAAGATATTAGACTATTTTATGATTGCACATGGTAAAGAATGTGATTAAAGGCTCTTTTCCTATTTGAAAAGTTTTAGTTTTCGAGGGTAATAGCTACTTATGTTGAAAAAATGAAGATATTAGACAATTTTATGATTGCATATGGTAAAGCATGTGATTAAAGGCTCTTTTCCTATTTCAAAAGTTTTAGTTTTCGAGGATAATAGCTACGTATGTTGAAAAAATGAAGATATTAGACTATTTTATGATTGCACATGGTAAAGAATGTGATTAAAGGCTCTTTTCCTATTTCAAAAGTTTTAGTTTTCGAGGGTAATAGCTACGTATGCTGAAAAAATGAAGATATTAGACTATTTTATGATTGCACATGGTAAAGAATGTGATTAAAGTCTCTTTTCCTATTTCAAAAGTTTTAGTTTTCGAGGGTAATAGCTACGTATGTTGAAAAAATGAAGATATTAGACTATTTTATGATTGCAAATGGTAAAGAATGTGATTAAAGGCTCTTTTCCTATTTCAAAAGTTTTAGTTTTCGAAGGTAATAGCTAGGTCTGTGGAAAAAATGAAGATATTAGACTATTTTATGATTGCACATGGTAAAGAATGTGATTAAAGGCTCTTTTTCTATTTCAAAAGTTTTAGTTTTCGAGGGTAATAGCTACGTATGTTGAAAAAATGAAGATATTAGACAATTTTATGATTGCACATGGTAAAGCATGTGATTAAAGGCTCTTTTCCTATTTCAAAAGTTTTAGTTTTCGAGGGTAATAGCTACGTATGTTAAAAAAATGAAGATATTAGACTATTTTATGATTGCACATGGTAAAGAATGTGATTAAAGGCTCTTTTCCTATTTCAAAAGTTTTAGTTTTCGAGGGTAATAGCTACGTATGTTGAAAAAATGAAGATATTAGACTATTTTATGATTGCAAATGGTAAAGAATGTGATTAAAGGCTCTTTTCCTATTTCAAAAGTTTTAGTTTTCGAGGGTAATAGCTACGTATGTTGAAAAAATGAAGATATTAGACTATTTTATGATTGCAAATGGTAAAGAATGTGATTAGAGGCTCTTTCCTATTTCAAAAGTTTTAGTTTTCGAGGGTAATAGCTACGTATGTTGAAAAAATGAAGATATTAGACTATTTTATGATTGCACATGGTAAAGAATGTGATTAAAGGCTCTTTTCCTATTTCAAAAGTTTTAGTTTTTAAGGGTAATAGCTACGTATGTTGAAAAACTGAAGATATTAGACTATTTATGATTGCAAATGGTAAAGAATGTGATTAAAGGCTCTTTTCCTATTTCAAAAGTTTTAGTTTTCGAGGGTAATAGCTACGTATGTTGAAAAAATGAAGATATTAGACTATTTTATGATTGCACATGGTAAAGAATCTGCTTAAAGGCTCTTTCCTATTTCAAAAGTTTTAGTTTTCGAGGGTAATAGCTACTAATGCTGAAAAAAAGAAGATATTAGACTATTTTATGATTGCACTTGGTAAAGAATGTGATTAAAGGCTCTTTTCCTATTTCAAAAGTTTTAGTTTTCGAGGGTAATAGCTACGTATGTTAAAAAAATGAAGATATTAGACTATTTTATGATTGCAAATGGTAAAGAATGTGATTAAAGGCTCTTTTCCTATTTCAAAAGTTTTAGTTTTCGAGGGTAATAGCTACGTATGTTGAAAAAATGAAGATATTAGACTATTTTATGATTGCAAATGGTAAAGAATGTGATTAAAGGCTCTTTTCTTATTTCAAAAGTTTAAGTTTTCGGGGGTAATAGCTACGTATGTTGAAAAAATGAAGATATTAGACTATTTTATGATTGCATATGGTAAAGAATGTGATTAAAGGCTCTTTTCCTATTTCAAAAGTTTTAGTTTTTGAGGGTAATAGCTACTTATGTTGAAAAAATGAAGATATTAGACAATTTTATGATTGCACATGGTAAAGCATGTGATTAAAGGCTCTTTTCTATTTCAAAAGTTTTAGTTTTCGAGGGTAATAGCTAAGTATGTTGAAAAAATGAAGATATTAGACTATTTTATGATTGCACATGGTAAAGAATGTGATTAAAGGCTCTTTTCCTATTTCAAAAATTTTAATTTTCGAGGGTAATAGCTACGTATGCTGAAAAAATGAAGATATTAGACTATTTTATGATTGCACATGGTAAATAATGTGATTAAAGGCTCTTTTTCTATTTCAAAAGCTTTAGTTTTCGAGGGTAATAGCTAAGTATGTTGAAAAAATGAAGATATTAGACTATTTTATGATTGCAAATGGTAAAGAATGTGATTAAAGGCTCCTTTCCTATGTCAAAAGTTTAGTTTTCGAGGGTAATAGCTTTGTCTGTGGAAAAAATGAAGATATTAGACAATTTTATTATTGCACATGGTAAAGAATGTGACTAAAGGCTCTTTTCCTATTTCAAAAGTTTAAGTTTTCGAGGGTAATAGCTACATATGTTGAAAAAATGAAGATATTAGACTATTTTATGATTGCAAATGGTAAAGAATGTGATTAAAGGCTCTTTTCCTATTTCAAAAGTTTTAGTTTTCGAGGGTAATAGCTACGTATGTTGAAAAAATGAAGATATTAGACTATTTTATGATTGCACATGGTAAAGAATCAGATTAAACGCTCTTTTCCTATTTCAAAAGTTTTAGTTTTCGAGGGTAATAGCTACGTATGCTGAAAAAAGAAGATATTAGACTATTTTATGATTGCACTTGGTAAAGAATGTGATTAAAGGCTCTTTTCCTATTTCAAAAGTTTTAGTTTTCGAGTGTAATAGCTACGTATGTTGAAAAAATGAAGATATTAGACTATTTTATGATTGCAAATGGTAAAGAATGTGATTAAAGGCTCTTTTCCTATTTCAAAAGTTTTAGTTTTCGAGGGTAATAGCTACGTATGTTGAAAAAATTAAGATATTAGACTATTTTATGATTGCACATGGTAAAGAATGTGATTAAAGGCTCTTTCCCTATTTCAAAAGTTTTAGTTTTCGAGGGTAATAGCTACGTATGTTGAAAAAATGAAGATATTAGACTATTTTATGATTGCACATGGTAAAGAATGTGATTAAAGGCTCTTTTCCTATTTCAAAAGTTTTAGTTTTCGAAGGTAGTAACTAGGTCAGTGGAAAAAATGAAGATATTAGACTATTTTATGATTGCACATGGTAAAGAATGTGATTAAAGGCTCTTTTCCTATTTCAAAAGTTTTAGTTTTCGAGGGTAATAGCTACGTATGTTGAAAAAATTAAGATATTCGACAATTTTATGATTGGACATGGTAAAGAATGTGATTAAAGGCTCTTTTCCTATTTCAAAAGTTTTAGTTTTCGAGGGTAATAGCTACGTATGTGAAAAAATGAAGATATTAGACTATTTTATGATTGCAAATGGTAAAGAATGTGATTAAAGGCTCTTTTCTTATTTCAAAAGTTTTTGTTTTCGGGGGTAATAGCTACGTATGTTGAAAAAATGAAGATATTAGACTATTTTATGATTGCACATGGTAAAGAATGTGATTAAAGGCGCTTTTCCTATTTCAAAAGTTTTAGTTTTCGAGGGTAATAGCTACGTATGTTGAAAAAATGAAGATATTAGACTATTTTATGATTGCACATGGTAAAGAATGTGATTAAAGGCTCTTATCCTATTTCAAAAGTTTTAGTTTTCGAGGGTAATAGCTACGTATGCTGAAAAAATGAAGATATTAGACTATTTTATGATTGCACATGGTAAAGAATGTGATTAAAGGCTCTTTTCCTATTTCAAAAGTTTTAGTTTTCGAGGGTAATAGCTACGTATGTTGAAAAAATGAAGATATTAGACTATTTTATGATTGCAAATGGTAAAGAATGTGATTAAAGGCTCTTTTCCTATTTCAAAAGTTTTAGTTTTCGAAGGTAATAGCTAGGTCTGTGGAAAAAATGAAGATATTAGACTATTTTATGATTGCACATGGTAAAGAATGTGATTAAAGGCTCTTTTTCTATTTCAAAAGTTTTAGTTTTCGAGGGTAATAGCTACGTATGTTGAAAAAATGAAGATATTAGACAATTTTATGATTGCACATGGGAAAGAATTTGATTAAAGGCTCTTTTCCTATTTCAAAAGTTTTAGTTTTCGAGGGTAATAGCTACGTATGTTAAAAAAATGAAGATATTAGACTATTTTATGATTGCACATGGTAAAGAATGTGATTAAAGGCTCTTTTCCTATTTCAAAAGTTTTAGTTTTCGAGGGTAATAGCTACGTATGTTGAAAAAATGAAGATATTAGACTATTTTATGATTGCAAATGGTAAAGAATGTGATTAAAGGCTCTTTCCTATTTCAAAAGTTTTAGTTTTCGAGGGTAATAGCTACGTATGTTGAAAAAATGAAGATATTAGACTATTTTATGATTGCAAATGGTAAAGAATGTGATTAGAGGCTCTTTTCCTATTTCAAAAGTTTTAGTTTTTAAGGGTAATAGCTACGTATGTTGAAAAACTGAAGATATTAGACTATTTATGATTGCAAATGGTAAAGAATGTGATTAAAGGCTCTTTTCCTATTTCAAAAGTTTTAGTTTTCGAGGGTAATAGCTACGTATGTTGAAAAAATGAAGATATTAGACTATTTTATGATTGCACATGGTAAAGAATCTGCTTAAAGGCTCTTTTCCTATTTCAAAAGTTTTAGTTTTCGAGGGTAATAGCTACTAATGCTGAAAAAAAGAAGATATTAGACTATTTTATGATTGCACTTGGTAAAGAATGTGATTAAAGGCTCTTTTCCTATTTCAAAAGTTTTAGTTTTCGAGGGTAATAGCTACGTATGTTAAAAAAATGAAGATATTAGACTATTTTATGATTGCAAATGGTAAAGAATGTGATTAAAGGCTCTTTTCCTATTTCAAAAGTTTTAGTTTTCGAGGGTAATAGCTACGTATGTTGAAAAAATGAAGATATTAGACTATTTTATGATTGCAAATGGTAAAGAATGTGATTAAAGGCTCTTTTCTTATTTCAAAAGTTTAAGTTTTCGGGGGTAATAGCTACGTATGTTGAAAAATGAAGATATTAGACTATCTTATGATCGCACATGGTAAAGAATGTGATTAAAGGCTCTTTTCCTATTTCAAAAGTTTTAGTTTTTGAGGGTAATAGCTACTTATGTTGAAAAAATGAAGATATTAGACAATTTTATGATTGCACATGGTAAAGCATGTGATTAAAGGCTCTTTTCCTATTTCAAAAGTTTTAGTTTTCGAGGGTAATAGCTACGTATGTTGAAAAAATGAAGATATTAGACTATTTTATGATTGCACATGGTAAAGAATGTGATTAAAGGCTCTTTTCCTATTTCAAAAATTTTAATTTTCGAGGGTAATAGCTACGTATGCTGAAAAAATGAAGATATTAGACTATTTTATGATTGCACATGGTAAATAATGTGATAAAAGGCTCTTTTCCTATTTCAAAAGTTTTAGTTTTCGAGGGTAATAGCTACGTATGTTGAAAAAATGAAGATATTAGACTATTTTATGATTGCAAATGGTAAAGAATGTGATTAAAGGCTCTTTCCTATTTCAAAAGTTTTAGTTTTCGAGGGTAATAGCTACGTATGTTAAAAAAATGAAGATATTAGACTATTTTATGATGGCACATGGTAAAGAATGTGATTAAAGGCTCTTTTCCTATTTCAAAAGTTTTAGTTTTCGAGGGTAATAGCTACGTATGTTGAAAAAATGAAGATATTAGACTATTTTATGATTGCAAATGGTAAAGAATGTGATTAAAGGCTCTTTTCCTATTTCAAAAATTTTAGTTTTCGAGGGTAATAGCTAATTATGTTGAAAAAATGAAGATATTAGACTATTTTATGATTGCACATGGTAAAGAATGTGATTAAAGGCTCTTTTCCTATTTCAAAAATTTTAGTTTTCGAGGGTAATAGCTACGTATGTTGAAAAAATGAAGATATTAGACTATTTTATGATTGCAAATGGTAAAGCATGTGATTAAAGGCTCTTTTCCTATTTCAAAAGTTTTAGTTTTCGAGGGTAATAGCTACATATGTAAAAAAATGAAGATATTAGACTATTTTATGATTGCACATGGTAAAGAATGTGATTAAAGGCTCTTTTCCTATTTCAAAAGTTTTAGTATTCGAGGGTAATAGCTAGGTTTGTTGAAAAAATGAAGATATTAGACTATTTTATGATTGCACATGGTAAAGAATGTGATTAAAGGCTCTTTTCCTATTTCAAAAGTTTTAGTTTTCGAGGGTAATAGCTACCTATGTTGAAAAAATGAAGATATTAGACTATTTTATGATTGCACATGGTAAAGAATGTGATTAAAGGCTCTTTTCCTATTTCAAAAGTTTTAGTTTTCGAGGGTAATAGCTACGTATGTTGAAAAAATGAAGATATTAGACTATCTTATGATTGCAAATGGTAAAGAATGTGATTAAAGGCTCTTTTCCTATTTCAAAAGTTTTAGTTTTCGAGGGTAATAGCTTTGTCTGTGGAAAAAATGAAGATATTAGACAATTTTATGATTGCACATGGTTAAGAATGTGATTAAAGGCTCTTTTCCTATTTCAAAAGTTTTAGTTTTTGAGGGTAATAGCTACGTATGTGAAAAAATGAAGATATTAGACTATTTTATGATTGCAAATGGTAAAGAATGTGATTAAAGGCTCTTTTTCTATTTCAAAAGTTTTAGTTTTCGGGGGTAATAGCTAAGTATGTTGAAAAAATGAAGATATTAGACTATTTCATGATTGCACATGGTAAAGAATGTGATTAAAGGCTCCTTTCCTATGTCAAAAGTTTTAGTTTTCGAGGGTAATAGCTTTGTCTGTGGACAAAATGAAGATATTAGACAATTTTATTATTGCACATGGTAAAGAATGTGACTAAAGGCTCTTTTCCTATTTCAAAAGTTTAAGTTTTCGAGGGTAATAGCTACGTATGTTGAAAAAATGAAGATATTAGACTATTTTATGATTGCAAATGGTAAAGAATGTGATTAAAGGCTCTTTTCCTATTTCAAAAGTTTTAGTTTTCGAGGGTAATAGCTACGTATGTTGAAAAAATGAAGATATTAGACTATTTTATGATTGCACATGGTAAAGAATCTGATTAAAGGCTCTTTTCCTATTTCAAAAGTTTTAGTTTTCGAGGGTAATAGCTACGTATGCTGAAAAAAGAAGATATTAGACTATTTTATGATTGCACTCGGTAAAGAATGTGACTAAAGGCTCTTTTCCTATTTCAAAAGTTTTAGTTTTCGAGGGTAATAGCTACGTATGTTGAAAAAATGAAGATATTAGACTATTTTATGATTGCAAATGGTAAAGAATGTGATTAAAGGCTCTTTTCCTATTTCAAAAGTTTTAGTTTTCGAGGGTAATAGCTACGTATGTTGAAAAAATTAAGATATTAGACTATTTTATGATTGCACATGGTAAAGAATGTGATTAAAGGCTCTTTTCCTATTTCAAAAGTTTTAGTTTTCGAGGGTAATAGCTACGTATGTTGAAAAAATGAAGATATTAGACTATTTTATGATTGCACATGGTAAAGAATGTGATTAAAGGCTCTTTTCCTATTTCAAAAGTTTTAGTTTTCGAAGGTAGTAACTAGGTCAGTGGAAAAAATGAAGATATTAGACTGTTTTATGATTGCACATGGTAAAGAATGTGATTAAAGGCTCTTTTCCTATTTCAAAAGTTTTAGTTTTCGAGGGTAATAGCTACGTATGTTGAAAAAATTAAGATATTCGACAATTTTATGATTGGACATGGTAAAGAATGTGATTAAAGGCTCTTTTCCTATTTCAAAAGTTTTAGTTTTCGAGGGTAATAGCTACGTATGTTGAAAAAATGAAGATATTAGACTATTTTATGATTGCAAATGGTAAAGAATGTGATTAAAGGCTCTTTTCTTATTTCAAAAGTTTTTGTTTTCGGGGGTAATAGCTACGTATGTTGAAAAAATGAAGATATTAGACTATTTTATGATTGCACATGGTAAAGAATGTGATTAAAGGCTCTTTTCCTATTTCAAAAGTTTTAGTTTTCGAGGGTAATAGCTACTTATGTTGAAAAAATGAAGATATTAGACAATTTTATGATTGCATATGGTAAAGCATGTGATTAAAGGCTCTTTTCCCATTTCAAAAGTTTTAGTTTTCGAGGGTAATAGCTACGTATGTTGAAAAAATTAAGATATTAGACTATCTTATGATTGCACATGGTAAAGAATGTGATTAAAGGCTCTTTTCCTATTTCAAAAGTTTTAGTTTTCGAGGGTAATAGCTACGTATGCTGAAAAAATGAAGATATTAGACTATTTTATGATTGCACATGGTAAAGAATGTGATTAAAGGCTCTTTTCCTATGTCAAAAGTTTTAGTTTTCGAGGGTAATAGCTACGTATGTTGAAAAAATGAAGATATTAGACTATTTATAATTGCAAATGGTAAAGAATGTGATTAAAGGCTCTTTTCCTATTTCAAAAGTTTTAGTTTTCGAAGGTAATAGCTAGGTCTGTGGAAAAAATGAAGATTTTAGACTATTTTATGATTGCAAATGGTAAAGAAGTGATTAAAGGCTCTTTTTCTATTTCAAAAGTTTTAGTTTTCGAGGGTAATAGCTACGTATGTTGAAAAAATGAAGATATTAGACAATTTTATGATTGCACATGGTAAAGCATGTGATTAAAGGCTCTTTCCTATTTCAAAAGTTTTAGTTTTCGAGGGTAATAGCTACGTAAGTTAAAAAAATGAAGATATTAGACTATTTTATGATTGCACATGGTAAAGAATGTGATTAAAGGCTCTTTTCCTATTTCAAAAGTTTTAGTTTTCGAGGGTAATAGCTACGTATGTTGAAAAAAGGAAGATATTAGACTATTTTATGATTGCAAATGGTAAAGAATGTGATTAAAGGCTCTTTTCCTATTTCAAAAGTTTTAGTTTTCGAGGGTAATAGCTACGTATGTTGAAAAAATGAAGATATTAGACTATTTTATGATTGCAAATGGTAAAGAATGTGATTAGAGGCTCTTTTCCTATTTCAAAAGTTTTAGTTTTCGAGGGTAATAGCTACGTATGTTGAAAAAATGAAGATATTAGACTATTTTATGATTGCACATGGTAAAGAATGTGATTAAAGGCTCTTTTCCTATTTCAAAAGTTTTAGTTTTTAAGGGTAATAGCTACGTATGTTGAAAAAATGAAGATATTAGACTATTTTATGATTGCAAATGGTAAAGAATTGATTAGAGGCTCTTTTCCTATTTCAAAAGTTTTAGTTTTCGAGGGTAATAGCTACGTATGTTGAAAAAATGAAGATATTAGACTATTTTATGATTGCACATGGTAAAGAATCTGATTAAAGGCTCTTTTCCTATTTCAAAAGTTTTAGTTTTCGAGGGTAATAGCTACGTATGCTGAAAAAAAGAAGATATTAGACTATTTTATGATTGCACTTGGTAAAGAATGTGATTAAAGGCTCTTTTCCTATTTCAAAAGTTTTAGTTTTCGAGGGTAATAGCTACGTATGTTGAAAAAATGAAGATATTAGACAATTTTATGATTGCAAATGGTAAAGAATGTGATTAAAGGCTCTTTTCCTATTTCAAAAGTTTTAGTTTTCGAGGGTAATAGCTACGTATGTTGAAAAAATTAAGATATTAGACTATTTTATGATTGCACATGGTAAAGAATGTGATTAAAGGCTCTTTTCCTATTTCAAAAGTTTTAGTTTTCGAGGGTAATAGCTACGTATGTTGAAAAAATGAAGATATTAGACTATTTTATGATTGCACATGGTAAAGAATGTGATTAAAGGCTCTTTTCTTATTTCAAAAGTTTTAGTTTTCGAAGGTAGTAACTAGGTCAGTGGAAAAAATGAAGATATTAGACTATTTTATGATTGCACATGGTAAAGAATGTGATTAAAGGCTCTTTTCCTATTTCAAAAGTTTTAGTTTTCGAGGGTAATAGCTACGTATGTTGAAAAAATTAAGATATTCGACAATTTTATGATTGGACATGGTAAAGAATGTGATTAAAGGCTCTTTTCCTATTTCAAAAGTTTTAGTTTTCGAGGGTAATAGCTACGTATGTTGAAAAAATGAAGATATTAGACTATTTTATGATTGCAAATGGTAAAGAATGTGATTAAAGGCTCTTTTCCTATTTCAAAAGTTTTAGTTTTCGAGGG
The DNA here is from genome assembly GCF_032884065.1 of Artemia franciscana. NCBI lineage: Eukaryota > Metazoa > Arthropoda > Branchiopoda > Anostraca > Artemiidae > Artemia > Artemia franciscana. The sequence goes on along the minus strand of NW_027067009.1, from coordinate 1,041 downwards.
TAATAGCTACGTATGTTGAAAAAATGAAGATATTAGACTATTTTATGATTGCACATGGTAAAGAATGTGATTAAAGGCTCTTTTCCTATTTCAAAAGTTTTAGTTTTCGAAGGTAGTAGCTAGGTCTGTGGAAAAAATGAAGATATTAGACTATTTTATGATTGCACATGGTAAAGAATGTGATTAAAGGCTCTTTTCCTATTTCAAAAGTTTTAGTTTTCGAGGGTAATAGCTACGTATGTTGAAAAAATGAAGATATTCGACAATTTTATGATTGGACATGGTAAAGAATGTGATTAAAGGCTCTTTTCCTATTTCAAAAGTTTTAGTTTTCGAGGGTAATAGCTACGTATGTTGAAAAAATGAAGATATTAGACTATTTTATGATTGCACATGGTAAAGAATGTGATTAAAGGCTCTTTTTCTATTTCAAAAGTTTTAGTTTTCGGGGGTAATAGCTACGTATGTTGAAAAAATGAAGATATTAGACTATTTTATGATTGCACATGGTAAAAAATGTGATTAAAGGCTCTTTTCCTATTTCAATAGTTTTAGTTTTCGAGGGTAATAGCTACTTATGTGAAAAAATGAAGATATTAGACAATTTTATGATTGCACATGGTAAAGCATGTGATTAAAGGCTCTTTTCCTATTTCAAAAGTTTTAGTTTTCGAGGTTAATAGCTACGTATGTTGAAAAAATGAAGATATTAGACTATTTTATGATTGCACATGGTAAAGAATGTGATTAAAGGCTCTTTTCCTATTTCAAAAGTTTTAGTTTTCGAGGGTAATAGCTACGTATGCTGAAAAAATGAAGATGTTAGACTATTTTATGATTGCACATGGTAAATAATGTGATTAAAGGCTCTTTTCCTATTTCAAAAGTTTTAGTTTTCGAGGGTAATAGCTACGTATGTTGAAAAAATGAAGATATTAGACTATTTTATGATTGCAAATGGTAAAGAATGTGATTAAAGGCTCTTTTCCTATTTCAAAAGTTTTAGTTTTCGAGGGTAATAGCTACGTATGTTGAAAAAAT
>NW_027067008.1:0-15922 GCF_032884065.1 Artemia franciscana | reverse complement strand
CAAACATTCCCTGTGTCCCCATCGTCATTTATATATTCCCCCTGTGCCCCCCCCCCCCCCCCCGGCGTCCCCGTTGTAGTTGTGTCCTTGTGTCCCAGTCGTCATTTATAGTCGACAAACATGACGTCAGTCGACACACAAACATGACGTCAGTCGACACACACGTCCCAGTCGTCATTTGTGTCCCGGTGTCCCAGTCTGTAATTTCTCTTTGAGTGTCCCGGTCGTCATTTATATTCCCTGTGTCCCGGTCTGTATATACATTCATTTTTGAATTGGTATATGATGAAATAAATTTTTTGTTTTTTTTCCTTTTTTCTTTTTAGTTTTTTTTGGGGGGTTTTACCTTTTTTTAGGTTTTTTAGTTTTTTTTCTTTTTAGTTTTTTTGTAGTTTTTACCTTTTTTAGTTTTTTAGTTTTCTTTTTCTCCTTTATATTTCAGTTTTTTCCTTTTTTCTTTTTTTTCTTTTTCAGTTTTTAGTTTTTTAGTTTTTTATTAGTTTTTATTTTTTTTCTTTTTAGTTTTTTGTATTTTTTTACCTTTTTTTTTAGTTTTTTAGCTTTTTTAGTTTTTTTAGTATTTTCTTTTTAGTTTTTTTTGTAGTTTTTACCTTTTCTAGTTTTTTTTCTTCTTTTTTATTGATGCTAAAGCCAAGGTTCGAACCTGGAACCTTTCGGACCTAGAACCTGGAACATAACGCTTTACCAACTCAGCTACTTCGGCTTGAATACATTTACCTTTTTTAGTTTTTTTTTATTTTTATTTTTTTAGTTTTCTTTTTCTCCTTTATTTTTCAGTTTTTTTCCTTTTTTTAGTTTTTTTTCTTTTTCAGGTTTTAGTTTTTTAGTTTTTTTGTTTTTTTATTAGTTTTTAGGTTTTTTTTCTTTTTAGTTTTTTTTTGTAGTTTTTTAACCTTTTTTTAGTTTTTTTAGTTTTTTTTTCTTTTTCAGTTTTTAGTTTTTTACCTTTTTTAAGTTTTTTTTTATTCCCTGTGTTCCGGTCTGTATATACATTCGTTTTTGAATTGGTATATGATGAAATAAATTTTTAGTTTTTTCCTTTTTTCTTTTTAGTTTTTTTTTGTTGTACCTTTTTTTAGCTTTTTAGTTTCTTTTTTCTTTTTTCTTTTTAGTTTTTTTTTTGCAGGTTTAATCTTTTTTAGTTTTTTTTTTTATTTTTATAGTTTTCTTTTTCTCCTTTATTTTTAAGTTTTTTCCTTTTTTTAGTTTTCTTAGTTTTTTTTTTAGTTTTTAGTTTTTTTTCTTTTAATTTTTTTGTAGTTTTTACCTTTTTTTAGATTTTTTTTCTTTTTTAGTTTTTAGTTTTTTACCTTTTTTTGTGGTATTTACCTTTTTAGTTTTTTTTTCTTCTTTTGTATTAATAGCCAAGGTTCTAACCTGGAACCTCTCGGACTAGAACCTGGAACATAACGCTTTACCAACTCAGCTACTTCGGCTTGAATACATTTACCTTGTTTTTTTTTGTTTTTTTTTAGTTTTCTTTTTCTCATTTATTTTTCAGTTTTTTTCCTTTTTTTTAATTTTTTTTTCTTTTTCAGTTTTTAGTTTTTTTTAGTTTTTTTAGTTTTTTATTAGTTTTTAGTTTTGTTTTCTTTTTAGTTTTTATTGTAGTTTTTACCTTTTTTTAGTTTTTTAGTTTTTTTTCAGTTTAGTTTTTAGTTTTTACCTTTTTTTCGTTTTTTTTAACTTTTTAGCTTTTTTAGTTTTTTTTTAGTATTTTCTTTTAGTTTTTAATTGTGGTTTTTACCTTTTTTAGTTTTTTTCTTCTTTTGTATTAATGCTAAAGCCAAGGTTCGAACCTGGAACATCTCGGACCTAGAACCTTGAACATAACGATTTACCAACTCAGCTACTTCGGCTTGTATACATTCGTTTTTGAATTGGTATGTGATGAAACAGTTCGGACGTCATATGCGGACAGACAGACAGACACACAAACAAACAACTTATTTATATATATATACTAGCTGTTGGGGTGGCGCTTCGCGCCACCCCAACACCTAGTTGGTGGGGGCGCTTCGCGCCCCCCAAGGCCCCCCGCGCGCGCAAGTCGTTACGCGCCATATTAGTTACGCGCCATTGTAGTTGTGTCCCTGTGTCCCACCTGTGAATATATATATATATATATATATATATATATATATATATATATATATATATATATATATATATATATATATATATATATATATATATATACTAGCTGTTGGGGTGGCGCTTCGCGCCACCCCAACACCTAGTTGGTGGGGCGCTTCGCGCCCCCCCAAGCCCCCCCGCGCGCGTAAGTCGTTACGCGCCATATTAGTTACGCGCCATTGTAGTTGTGTCCCTGTGTCCCACCTGTGAATATAGATAGATTTATATATGTGTTTCAAACTACGTAAAAATTGCGAATATACAATATTTTTGGCTTTCCCACTACTGGGAGCTTCCCGTTTCCAATTGCCAGCAATTGATCTGAAAATGTTTGACCAGAGTCATCGTTTTGCAATTGGACACGCATATTTGTAGTTAATTTTAATATTTTTACGTGTGCCCATAAATTAGAATTTTTCAGGCAAGCATTCATTTCGTCTGCAGGAGTTAAACTACGTAAAAATTGCGAATATACAACATTCTTGGCTTTCCCATTGTCTGTGCATATACAAAGCCGTATGTACTAATAATGACGTCATATTCAAACGCTCTTTTTACAAACAAACAAACATGCATACACACAACTCGTTTTTATATAGATAGATAGATAGATAGATACAGTACAAATTAACTGCGTAAAACTTGCGAATATACAACATTTTTCGCTGTCCAATTGTCGCTGCATATAAATAGATTGTCAGGTTTACCGACCCTCGAACATGCAACGCACAATTGTCCATGGGAAAAACAATCAGTATTAAGATCTATACCACATTTTTCTAATGATTGACCTTGAGCTTTGTTAATGGTGATTGCAAATGCTAATCGAATTGAGAATTGCAATCTTTTAAATTGAAAAGGCAGATCCGTTGGAATCATGGAAATGCGAGGAATGAGAACAGCCTCACCCTCAAAAGGCCCTGTCAAGATTGTGGCCTCTATTAGGTTTTCCATTGTTTTTTTACGGCAAGTCGCGTGCCATTGCAAAGCTTTGGAGGGTTGATATTTCTTAAAAGTATTATTGGTACGCCTATTTTTAGTTGTAGCACGTGTGGTGGAAACCCTGAAAGATCTATGGAATTTAAAAATTCAGATGGATAATTAACCGCTTCATTTGGTTCCAAAACTGTGTCGACTGACTTGTAAAGGACTGCCTGGTCTCGAATCTTGGTCAAAACAATATTGTTGATTTCGTGGACGTCTATATTTTTGGGTGCGAGAATCGCTCTTTCACTTAGCCATTTATTATTTTTATAATTTTTTAGAATATTCGGAAATACTTTTTCAATCAATTCATTTTTGGACGTCACTAAATTACAGAAATCAGCAGGTAGTTGTATACGTCCTGAAATTGAGTCTATCGTATCATAAATGTCTTTTTGTTCCGACGTTAACTTGGAAATGTTATTTTGTACATACGACAATAGATCATTCGTACTGTAACTTTTTTCACGATCCAATTCTACACATGTCGAAACAGCAGCGATACGGTTAGGTGAAGGCATTCCCAAATCCAGAAGAGGTTTGTTTGCCATACGTACGCACAAATCTTCTATAATAACTAAAGTGTATTTATAAATTTATGATGTAAAATCAAAAGTCATATCTGACGTCTCTAACTGTTTTCGATGGAGTATATCTTCGGACATTTTTGACTTATATTTTCCCCATAACTCTGTAGGAGCTGATGGAGAGCAAGTTGTTAAAATGATGCCAAACAATGCACGAATTTGACTTGGGGTTGACGTTTCGCACTAATGGGGAATATGGAACAACCCACTGGTTATCTACTTCGATGGTGGTACCGTTACCATTGTAGGTTCTTCAGTCATTTTACAATTAGAAATTTCTCTTTCAACGGTCTTCTTACAATTAAAAATTTGTCTTTGAACGATATTCTTAAATACCTGTGTCCTGGTCGTCATTTATATTCCCTGTGTCCCGGTCGTCATTTGTGTCCCGGTATCCCAGTCTGTAATTTCTCTTTGAGTGTCCCGGTCGTTATTTATATTCCCTCTGTCCCGGTCGTCATTTGTGTCCCGGTCTGTAATTTCTCTTTGAGTGTTTTTTCTTTTTAGTATTTTTTAGTTTTTTACATTTTTTCTTTTTTCAGTTTTCTTTTTCTTCTTTATTTTTCAGCTTCACTATGAAATACATATCGCCGAACCTTTGTTTTTTTAACTAAAATCTGGTAGGCATTGATGACCTTATCCAAGTCAAAATCCCAAACCCAATCATCATCGCTATCATTTTCAGTTTTGATATGTTTTGACTCTCGCTGTCCAGGTGGATCTTCATCTAACTGCGCGGTTTTGCGTTCTTTAGCCTCAAGCCTGTTTCCTTGCTGTTTTTTTGATTCCTTGGCACGCTTTCTTTTCTGACTTTCTCTATCAGCAGCAAGTTATTTGGCATAGACTCTTTGAGCATCTTCATCGGCTTTTGCCATTGTAAGTTCATCAGTCATTTTAAACTTAAACATTAATAGATTTCTACGTGAACATATATGTCTTAAATATCTTTAATGAAGTCACCGTCATAGCAAAAATGACGACAACTAACTTCATGACGTCAGCCGACACAGAAACATGACGTCACCTGATCCACGATCCACAGATCCACAGACAACTTATTTTTATATATATAGATATATATATATATATATATATATATATATATATATATATATATATATATATATATATATATATATATATATATATATATATATATATATATATATATATTTAACTACGTAAAACTTGCGAATGTACAACATTCTTGGCTGTCCCATTGTCTGTGCATATTAATAGATTGTCAGGTTTACCGACTCTTGAACTTGCAACATATAATTGTCCATGGGAAAAACAATCTGTATTCAGATCTATACCTCATTATTCTAATGATTGCCCTTGAGCTTTGTTGATGATGATTGCTAATCGAACATTCCCTGTGTCCCTGTCGTCATTTATATATCCGCCTGTGCCCCCCGGCGTCCCCGTTGTTGTTGTTTCCCTGTGTCCCGGTCTGGTGTCCCAGTCTGTAATTTCTCTTTGAGTGTCGCGGTGTCCCGGTGTCCCGGTCGTCATTTTTGTCCCGGTCGTCATTTGTGTTCCGGTGTCCCGGTCTGTAATTTCTCTTTGAGTGTCCCGGTCGTCATTTATATTCCCTGTGTCCCGGTCGTCATTTGTGTCCCGGTGCTTTGTTGATGGTGATTGCTAATCGAACATTCCTTGTGTACCGGTCGCTTTCTCTTTGAGTGTCTCGGTCGTCATTTATATTCCCTGTGTCCCGGTCGTCATTTGTGTCCTGGTGCTTTGTTGATGGTGATTGCTAATCGAACATTCCTTGTGTACCGGTCGCTTTCTCTTTGAGTGTCCCGGTCGTCATTTATATTCCCTACTAGCTGTTGGGGTGGCGCTTCGCGCCACCCCAAACCCTAGTTGGTGGGGGCGCTTCGCGCCCCCCAAGCCCCAGCGCGCGTAAGTCGTTACGCGCCATATTAGTTACGCGCCATTTTAGTTGTGTCCATGTGTCCCACCTGTGATATATATATATATATATATATATATATATATATATATATATATATATATATATATATATATATATATATATATATATATATGTTTTTAACTACGTAAAACTTGCGAATATACAACAGTCTTCGCTGTCCCATTGTCTGTGCATATAAATAGACTGTCAGGTTTACCGACTCTTGAACATGCAACATATAATTGTCCAGGGGAAAACAATCCGTATTCAGATCTATACCTCATGATTCTAATGATTGCCCTTGAGCTTTGTTGGTGGTGATTGCTAATCGACAATTCCCTTTGTTGCCGTCGTCATTTATACATCCCCCTGTGCCCCCCGTCGTCCCCGTTGTAGTTGTGTCCCTGTGTCCCTGTCGTCATTTGTGTCCCGGTGTCTCAGTCTGTAATTTCGCTTTGAGTGTCCCGGTTGTCATTTATATTCCTTGTGTCCCGGCGTCCCGGTCGTCATTTGTGTCCCGGTGTCCCGGTCTGTATATACATTCGTTTCTGAATTGGTCTTTTTTTAGTTTTTAGTTCTTTACCTTTTTTAGTTTTTTTTAGTTATACCTCATGATTCTAATGATTGCCCTTGAGCTTTGTTGATGGTGATTGCTAATCGAACATTCCCTGTGTCCCCGTCGTCATTTATATATTCCCCTGTGCTATTCCCTATGTCCCGGTGTCCCGGTCATCATTTGTGTCCCGATGTCCCGGTCTGTAATTTCGTCAGTCGACAAAAATGACGTCAGTCGACACAAGAACATTCCCTGTATCCCCGTCGTCATTTATGTATCCCCCTGTGCCCCCCGGCGTCCCCGTTGTAGTTGTGTCCTTGTGTCCCGGTCGTCATTTATATTCCCTGTGTCCCGGTCGTCATTTGTGTCCCGGTGTCCCGGTCTGTATATACATTCGTTTTTGAATTGGTATATGATGAAATAAATTTTTGTGTTTTTCCCCTTTTTTCTGTTTAGTTTTTTTTTTGGTTTTTACTTTTTTTAGTTTTTTTAGTTTTTTTTTTTCTTTTTTCTTTTTAGTTTTTTTTGTAGTTTTTACCTTTTTAGTTTTTTTTTTATTTTTATTTTCCTTTTTTTTAGTTTTGTTTTTCTCCTTTATTTTTCTGTTTTTTTCCTTTTTTCTTTTTTTTTCTTTTTTAGTCTTTTTAGTTTTTAGTTTTTTATTAGTTTTTAGTTTTTTTTCGTTTTAGTTTTTGTTGTAGTTTTTATCTTTTTTTTTAGTTTTTTTATTTTTTTACTTATGTCTTGGTCGTCATTTATATTCCCTGTGTCCCGGTCGTCATTTGTGTTCCGGTGCTTTGTTGATGGTGATTGCTAATCGAACATTCCTTGTGTCCCGGTCGCTTTCTCTTTGAGTGTCCCGGTCGTCATTTATATTCCCTATGTCCCGGTGTCCCAGCCGTCATTTGTGTCCCGATTTCCCGGTCTGTAATTCCGTCACTCGACACACAAATATGACGTCACTCGACACACAGACAACTTATTTTTATATATATAGATGTCCCGGTTGTCATTTGTGTCCCGATGTCCCGGTGTGTAATTTCATCAATCAACAGACATGACGTCAGTCGACACACAAACATGACGTCACTCGACACACAGACAACTTATTTTTATATATATAAGATGTCCCGGTGTCCCGGTCGTCATTTGTGTCCCGATGTTCCGGTGTGTAATTTCGTCAATCAACAAACATGACGTCAGTCGACACACAAACATGACGTCACTCGACACACACACACAGACAACTTATTTATATATATATACTAGCTGTTGGGGTGGCGCTTCGCGCCACCCCAACACCTAGTTGGTGGGGGCGCTTCGCCCCCCCCCCAAGCCCCCCCGCGCGCGTAAGTCGTTACGCGCCATAATAGTTACGCGCCATTGTAGTTGTGTCCCTATGTCCCACCTGTGATATATATATATATATATATATATATATATATATATATATATATATATATATATATATATATATATATATATATATATATATATATATATATATATATATATATATATATATATATATATATATATATATATATATATATATATATATATATATATATATATATATATATATATATATATATATATATATATATATATATATATATATATGGTTTTAACTACGTAAAACTTGCGAATATACAACATTCTTTGCTGTCCCATTGTCTTTGCATATAAATAGATTGTCAGGTTTACCGACTCTTGAACATGCAACATATAATGGTCCATGGGAAAACAATCTGTATTCAGATCTATACCTCATGATTCTAATGATTGCCCTTGAGCTTTGTTGATGGTGATTGCTAATCGACCATTCCCTGCCCCGGTGTCCCGGTCGTCATTTATATCCCCCTGTTTCCCCCGGTGTCCCCGTTGTAGTTGTGTCCCTGTGTCCCGGTCGTCATTTATATTCCCTGTGTCCCGGTCGTCATTTGTATCCCGGTGTCCCGGTCTGTATATACATTCGTTTTTTAGTTTTGTTTTTCTCCTTTATTTTTTTCCTTTTTTTTCTTTTTTAGTTTATTTAGATTTTTAGATTTTTTAGTTTTTTTATTAGTTTTTAGTTTTTTTTTTCTTTTTAGTTTTTTTTTAGTTTTTACCTTTTTTTAGTTTTTTTTATTAGTTTTTAGTTTTTTTTTTCTTTTTAGTTTTTTTGTAGTTTTTACCTTCTTTTTAGTTTTGTTAGTTTTTTTTTTTACTTATGTCCTGGTCGTCATTTATACTCCCTGTGTCCCGGTGCTATGTTGATTGCTAATCGAACATTCCTTTTGTCCTGGTCGCTTTCTCTTTGAGTGTCGTCATTTATTTTTTTCTTTTTTAGTTCTTTTAGTTTTTACCTTTTTTAGTTTTTTTTAGTTTTTTAGATGAAAATTTTTTTTAGTTTTTTCCTTTTTTTCTTTTTAGTTTTTTATTGGTTTTTAATTTTATTTTAGCTTATTTTTCAGTTTTTTCCTTTTTTTAGTTTTTTTTTATTTTTTATTTTTTTTAGTTTTTTACCTTTTTTTAGTTTTTTTAGTTTTTTTAGTTTTTTAGCTTTTTTACTTTTTTTTATTAGTTTTTAGTTTTTTTGTAGTTATTGCCTTTTTTTAGTTTTTTCAGTTTTTTTTTAGTTTTTTATTGGTTTTTACCTTTATTTTAGCTTATTTTTCAGTTTTTTCCTTTTTTTAGTTTTTTTTAGTTTTTAGTTTTTTTAGTTTTTTACCTTTTTTAGTTTTTTTAGTTTTTTTAGTTTTTTAGCTTTTTTACTTTTTTTATTAGTTTTTAGTTTTTTTTGTAGTTATTGCCTTTTTTTAGTATTTCAGTTTTTTTTTTTAGTTTTTTATTGGTTTTTACCTTTATTTTAGCTTATTTTTCAGTTTTTTCCTTTTTTTAGTTTTTTTTAGTTTTTAGTTTTTTTAGTTTTTACCTTTTTTTAGTTTTTTTAGTTTTTTTAGTTTTTTAGCTTTTTTATTTTTTTTATTAGTTTTTAGTTTTTTTTGTAGTTTTTGCCTTTTTTTAGTTTTTTTAGTTTTTTAGCTTTTTTATTTTTTTTATTAGTTTTTAGTTTTTTTGTAGTTAGTTTGTTTAGTTTTTTACCTTTTTTTAGTTTTTTTAGTTTTTTTAGTTTTTTAGCTTTTTTATTTTTTTTATTAGTTTTTAGTTTTTTTTGTAGTTTTTGCCTTTTTTTAGTTTTTTTAGTTTTTTAGCTTTTTTATTAGTTTTTAGTTTTTTTTGTAGTTTTTGCCTTTTTTTAGTTTTTTTAGTTTTTTAGCTTTTTTATTTTTTTATTAGTTTTTAGTTTTTTTTGTAGTTTTTGCCTTTTTTTAGTTTTTTCAGTTTTGACGTCACCTGATCCAGTTTTTTCAGGTGACGTCACCTGATCCAAATAGATTGTCAGGTTTACCGACTCTTGAACATGCAACATATAATGGTCCATGGGAAAACAATCTGTATTCAGATCTATACCTCATGATTCTAATGATTGCCCTTGAGCTTTGTTGATGGTGATTGCTAATCGACCATTCCCTGTCCCGGTGTCCCGGTCGTCATCTATATCCCCCTGTTTCCCCCGGTGTCCCCGTTGTAGTTGTGTCCCTGTGTCCCGGTCGTCATTTATATTCCCTGTGTCCCGGTCGTCATTTGTATCCCGGTGTCCCGGTCTGTATATACATTCGTTTTTTAGTTTTATTTTTCTCCTTTTTTTTCCTTTTTTTTCTTTTTTAGTTTATTTAGATTTTTAGATTTTTTAGTTTTTTTATTAGTTTTTAGTTTTTTTTTCTTTTTAGTTTTTTTGTAGTTTTTACCTTCTTTTTAGTTTTGTTAGTTTTTTTTTTTACTTATGTCCTGGTCGTCATTTATACTCCCTGTGTCCCGGTGCTTTGTTGATTGCTAATCGAACATTCCTTTTGTCCTGGTCGCTTTCTCTTTGAGTGTCGTCATTTATTTTTTTATTTTTTAGTTCTTTTAGTTTTTACCTTTTTTAGTTTTTTTAGTTTTTTAGATGAAAATTTTTTTTAGTTTTTTCCTTTTTTTCTTTTTAGTTTTCTATTGGTTTTTACCTTTATTTTAGCTTATTTTTCAGTTTTTTCCTTTTTTTTAGTTTTTTTTTTATTTTTTTTAGTTTTTTACCTTTCTTTAGTTTTTTTAGTTTTTTTTTAGTTTTTTAGCTTTTTTATTTTTTTTTATTAGTTTTTAGTTTTTTTGTAGTTTTTGCCTTTTTTTAGTTTTTTCAGTTTTTTTTTTGTTTTTATTGGTTTTTACCTTTATTTTAGCTTATTTTTCAGTTTTTTCCTTTTTTTAGTTTTTTTTAGTTTTTAGTTTTTTTTAGTTTTTTACCTTTTTTTAGTTTTTTAGCTTTTTTATTTTTTTTATTAGTTTTTAGTTTTTTTGTAGTTTTTGCCTTTTTTTAGTTTTTTTAGTTTTTTAGCTTTTTTATTAGTTTTTAGTTTTTTTTTGTAGTTTTTGCCTTTTTTTAGTTTTTTTAGTTTTTTAGCTTTTTTATTTTTTTTATTAGTTTTTAGTTTTTTTTGTATTTAGTTTTTTTAGTTTTTTACCTTTTTTTAGTTTTTTTAGTTTTTTTAGTTTTTTAGCTTTTTTATCTTTTTTATTAGTTTTTAGTTTTTTTTGTAGTTTTTGCCTTTTTTTAGTTTTTTTAGTTTTTTAGCTTTTTTATTAGTTTTTAGTTTTTTTTGTAGTTTTTGCCTTTTTTTAGTTTTTTTAGTTTTTTAGCTTTTTTATTTTTTTTATTAGTTTTTAGTTTTTTTTTGTAGTTTTTGCCTTTTTTTAGTTTTTTCAGTTTTGACGTCACCTGATCCAGTTTTTTCAGGTGACGTCACCTGATCCACGATCCACAGATCCACAGACAACTTATTTTTATATATATAGATATATATATAGAAGATAGATATGGGGGGAGGTTCACCCCTCGTCAGTACCTCGCTCTTTACACTAACACTTAAATTTTGTCCCAATTTCTTAAGAATAGCCCCTGAATCACAAAAGCCGTAAAATAAATAGTTGAAATTACTAAAAATACTTTAGTGTAAAGAGCGGGGTATTACGAGGAGGTAAGCCCATCATATGCGTAATAATTTCTGTTCGTTTTAAGTTTTAATGCTTCTCCTTACTTTCAGTTGAAAAAACTCTTTCATATTTATTTTTCATTGTTTTTTTTCTTAAATAATGCTAGAAAATCCTGCGCTCCCTTCATGAAAATTTTCTTCGCCCACGACAAATTCCTCCAAGGAAAGTTTCCCCAACATATCTCCCTCTTCTCAACCCCCCAACCTAAAAATCCCCCTGAAAACGTCTATACACTTCCTAATAACCATTATTTTATGTAAGCACTGGTAAAAGTTTGTAACTTGTAGCCCCTCCCATGGAGGGCTCTGGGAGACTAAGTTGCCCTCAAAGACATAATTATAAGGTTTTTCGACTACGGTGAATAAAATGGATATCTCAGAATTTTGATCTGGTGACTTTGGTAAAATAATTGGCGTGGGAAGGGGCCTAGGTGCCCCCCAATTTTTTTGGTCACTTAAAAAGGGCATTAGAACTTTTCATTTCCATTGGAATGAGCCCTCTTGCAAGATTCGAGGACCACCCTGGGAAAAAAAAACAAATTAACACGCATCCGTGATCTGTATTCTGGCAAAAAATGCGAAATTCCACATTTTTTAGATAGGAGCTTGAAACTTCTGCAATTAGGTTTTCTGATACGCTGAATCTGATGGTGTGATTTTTGTTAAGATTGTATGACCTTTAGGGGGTGTTTCCCCCCCCTCGAAAATTCTCCCTATTTTCGAAAATGAGGCAAATTTTCTCAGGCTCGTAACTTTTGATGGGTAAAACTAATTCTGATTAAACTTACATATTGAAAATCAGCATTAAAATGCGATTCTTTTGATGTAACTACTGGTATCAAAATTCTATTTTTTAGTGTTTCAGTAACTATTGAGCCGGGTCGCTCCTTACTACAGTTCGTTACCACGAACTGTTTGAAAACTGAATTTTCTCAATGTCAAATAGCTTAAATTTCTAAAAAAAAGTGTCCAGCATTGTAAATCCATGACAAAAAAATTCTTAAAGCATGAAAAATAGAAAAATTTGAATACATGATTGAATTATTCGATTTTGTAGGTTCGATAAATTAATGATTTTAAGGGAGAATGCATAAGCTTGGGTGATCATCTTTTTACGACAAAGCGTCCACCCTTTCAAAATGGAACCATAAATCTGTCTCACATGAAAAGGACAGTAGTTGGGGGAAAAAAACGAGAAAGGAACTAAATAGCTATAGTCGTAAATAATAATGAGAATCCCATTGAAAAAATCTCCGAGCGATTCTTATAATAGTCTTTGATAAGGCGGAAAAATCAATGTAAGGAGTCAGAAGCAATGCCGTCACTGTTGTCAGGTTTTCTTGGACGTTGGTGAATTCACCCAAATAAAGAAATAAAAGATTTCGCCCAAGTCGTGAAACTGTAACCAAACATATCCCAGTTTGATTAGTTTCTTTATTTTCACAGTTTCTTTATTTTTATATTTCTTGAGCACGTTCTGCGGATGAAGGGAAACAGATTGCTGAAGATTGTCCTTTTTGGCCAACCGTCTAGGGCTGAACGGAAAGCAGGTCGTTCGTGGTTGGGTGGGAGGATGTCATAATTAAAGATTTAAAGGAAATGGGAACTTCCTGGAAGGGTGTAAAGAGGAAGGCTTTGAATATGTTGGGATGGGGGAGGAGCGTGCGTAGTTGTGTTGGCCTAAGGCGACTTGGTACTGCCCTGAGTTGTTAGTAGTAGTTGAACTGTTAGTAGTGTAAAATGAACATCATTTTTGGAAAGCTTGCCGAATCACAGCTGAGACCATGGGCGTAATTTGCTATGGAGCAGGGGGCCAACAGCTCCTCCCAGATCTCGGTTTGCCCCCTAGCCCTCCCCCAACTGAAATTACTGTCTTCAAGAATCTTGTCAAAACTAAGATAAGCTTGCATAATTCACGCATCCACAGAAACGGGTCAGTTTTCTTTTTATATGTTTAACTTTTCGGTACTAAATTTTTGGTGGCTTAATTTTCAGCTTTCGTTGTCATTTTTGCTTGATTTGGGAAAATTGGCTCCAACTATCTTCCCCCTGATTTTGACGAAATTACACCACAGGCCGAGGCCAAAACACTAACGATAGTAAACTGAGATAAATCATTTAAAAGCAAATTCTTTTTATGTATAAATTGTTAACAAAACGCTTTTCTTAAATTTTTCTCGTTTTAGTAAAAGTTACTCCTTACTTACAGATCGTTCTGAAGAACGGCTTGACATTGATTATGACAAAGGAAGTATGAAAATTTTTCAATTAACTCGTTTTTTTTGTTGATACTCAGGATAATCTTGACTGCTTTGGGGTTGTGAAAGTGGTGAATCATTCTTATTTTTTTAGTCCCCCAATATAGCTATTTTTGTCATTTATGTCAAATTTGAACCACTTGTCTCAAATGTGAGACCATCAGCCTCATAACTGAGCTAATAGTAGCAGGGCAATCCGATATTACTTTTCAAAGAAAGGTTCTCATTGGTTGTCAGTGACGCTTTGACTAAACACAAAAGATAACATAGCCTATTTCATGTTTATGTTGGTTGCATATCAAACAGTTCGTGGTAACGAACTGTAATAAGGAGCGATCCGGCTCAATAGTAACCAAAACTCTAAAAAATTGAATTTTGATATCAATAGCTACATCAAAAGAATTGCATTTTAATGCTGATTTTAAATATATAAGTTTCATCAAGTTTAGTCTTAGCCATCAAAAGTTACGAGCCTGAGAAAATTTGCCTTATTTAGGAAAAATAGAAAACACCCCCTAAAAGTCGTAGGATCTTAACGAAAATGGCACCATCAGATTCAGCGTATCAGAGAACCCTACTGTAGAAGTTTCAAGCTCCTATCTACAAAAATGTGGAATTTTGCATTTTTTGCCAGAAGACAAATCACGGGTGCGTGTTTATTTGTTAGTTTCTTTTTTTGTTTTTTTTTTCCCAGGGGTCATCGTATCGACCAAGTGGTCCTAGAATGTCGCAAGAGGGCTCATTCTAACGGAAATGAAAAGTTCTAGTGCCCTTTTTAAGTGACCAAAAAAATTGGAGGGCATCTAGGCCCCCTCCCACGCTCATTTTTTCCCAAAGTCAACGGATCAAAATTTTGAGATAGCCATTTTGTTTAGCATAGTCGAAAATCATAATAACTGTGTTTTTGGGTATGACTTACTCCCCCACAGTCCCTGGGGGAGGGGTTGCAAGTTACAAACTTCAACCAGTGTTTACATATAATAATGGTTATTGGGAAGTGTACAGACGTTTTCAGGGGGATTTTTTTGGTTTTGGGGGTAGAGTTGAGGGAGGGGGCTATGTGGGAGGATCTTTCCTTGGAGAAAGATGCCATGGGGGAAAAAAATTCAATGAAAAGGGCGCAGGACGAATGTGGTCACGTTAGAAAAAAACGTCAAATTAAGAGCTTAATATACAATGCTGGGTGTTCGGAGCCTCTCTATTATGGAGTATAATTTGAAAATAACACAACTATACGAGCGATAAAACATATATACCACAACCATAACTCAACTAACGAAAGAACTGCTAAGAGATAACACAACTATAAAGCGAAAACAGGTGAAAACTAACGGGAAAATAAACGAACTAAGAGGTGGGAGGGGCCCAGAGAAAAAATATAATCCTTTTTCAATTTTGAGCCTAACTTCCGCAAAGGAGTAATAATGTCAGAGGCCCCGAAATATCGAATTATTTTCTTTTTAAACAGTTCGTGGTAAGGAACTGTAGTAATGGGCGACCCGGCTCAATAGTAAACGAAACTCTAAAAAACGGAATTTTGATGCTAAAAGATACATCAAAAGAATCGAATTTTTACGCTGATTCTAAATATATAAGTTTCAATTAATTTAGTCTTTGTCATCAAAAGTTACGAGCTTTAGAAAATTTGCCCTATTTTGAAAAAAAGGGGGAAACATCCCCTAAAAGTCATAGAATCTTAACGAAAATCACACTATCGCATTCGGTATATCAGAGAACTCTATAGCAAAAATTTCAAGCTCCTATCTAAAAAATGTGGAATTTTGTATTTTTTGCCAGAAGACAAATCACGGGTGCGTGTTTATTTGTTTGTTTGTTTTTGTTTTTTTTTCCCAGGGGTCATCTTATCGACCAAGTGGTCCTAGAATGTCGCAAGAGGGCTCATTCTAACGGAAATGAAAAGTTCTAGTGCCCTTTTTAAGTGACCAAAAAAATTGGAGGGCAAATAGGCCCCCTCCCATGCTTATTTTTTTCCAAAAGTCAACAGATTAAAATTTTAAGTTAGCCATTTTGTTCAGCATAGTCGAAAACCATAATAACTATGTCTTTGGGAATGACTTACTCCCCCACAATCCCTGAAGGAGGGGCTGCAAGTTACAAACTTTGACCAGTGTTTACATATAGTAATGGTTATTGGGAAGTGTACAGACGTTTTCATGGGGATTTTTTGGTTTGGGGGGTGGGGTTGATGGGAGAGGGCTTTGTGGGAGGATCTTTTCTTTGAAGAATATGTCATGGGGGAAGAAAAATTCAATGAAAAGGGCGCAGGATTTTCTAGCATTACTATAAAAAAAAGCAATGAAAAAATAAACATGAAAACGTTTTTTCAAATGAAAGTAAGGAATAGCATTGAAATTTAAAACGAACAG
>NW_027067007.1:0-15976 GCF_032884065.1 Artemia franciscana | reverse complement strand
GACTATACAACAACACAATACCATTATTAGCTTTAATAACCCTTATTAGACCTCAATCTTTTTATTGTGTTTTGAAACGTTTAACATTGCTATCAATTTATCACTAATGAGGTCTAATAAGGGTTTCTGACGTCAGATCTAATAGATTTTCTTGATAGCAATGTTAAGATAGCAATGAGGTCTAATCAGAAACCCTTATTAGACCTCAATCTTTTTATTGTGTTTGAAACGTTTAACATTGCTATCAATTGTGATAGCAAATTATGATTGAGGTCTAATAAGGGTCTAATCAGATGTTAAGATAATGAGTGTTGTTAAGTGATGTTAAGATAGTTAAGATGTTAAGACGTCTAATTCTAATAAAAAGATTGAGTTCAATTGTCAACAGGCTATGTTAAACGTTTATATATATTGAGATTGAGGTCTAATAAGGGTTTCTGACGTCAGATCTAATAAGGTCTTCTTAGACCTTATCTGACGTCAGATAAAAATTGGCTATAACAGAACTTAAGTACAGTGGCTATAAGACCTTATTGACCTATTTAGACTCAATCTTTTTATTCTGGGTTTCTGACGTCAGATCTAATAGACAATTAAGGCTAAGGTAGCCAGGTTTATTGTGTAGATAAGGTAGCCTATTAGGGACTTCACTTGTCAACAGAACTTAAGTACAGTGGCTATAAGACCTTATTGACCTATTTAGACTCAATCTTTTTATTAGAATTAGACTATACAACAACACAATACCCTTATTAGCTTTAATAACCCTTATTAGACCTCAATCTTTTTATTGTGTTTGAAACGTTTAACATTGCTATCAATTTATCACTAATGAGGTCTAATAAGGGTTTCTGACGTCAGATCTAATAGATTTTTTTGACCTATTTAGCCTATTTAGACCTATTTAGCTCTTTCTTTTTTATTAACCCTTATTAGACCTCAATCTTTTTATTGTGTTTGAAACGTTTAACATTGCTATCAATTGTGATAGCAAATTATGATTGAGGTCTAATAAGGGTTGACGTCAATATTGTGTACAATTAATTATTAATCTATAAATTATTTTTGACCTCAGATTCTGACGTCAGATTTCTGACGTCAAATCTTTTAAATCTTTTAAATCTTTTTATTGTGTTTGAAACGTTTAACATTGCTATCAATTGTGATAGCAAATTATGATTGAGGTCTAATAAGGGTCTAATCAGATGTTAAGATAATGAGTGTTGTTAAGTGATGTTAAGATAGTTAAGATGTTAAGACGTCTAATTCTAATAAAAAGATTGAGTTCAATTGTCAACAGGCTATGTTAAACGTTTATATATATTGAGATTGAGGTCTAATAAGGGTTTCTGACGTCAGATCTAATAAGGTCTTCTTAGACCTTATCTGAAGTCAGATAAAAATTGGCTATAACAAAACTTAAGTACAGTGGCTATAAGACCTTATTGACCTATTTAGACTCAATCTTTTTATTCTGGGTTTCTGACGTCAGATCTAATAGACAATTAAGGCTAAGGTAGCCAGGTTTATTTTGTAGATAAGGTAGCCTATTAGGGACTTCACTTGTCAACAGAACTTAAGTACAGTGGCTATAAGACCTTATTGACCTATTTAGACTCATTCTTTTTATTAGAATTAGACTATACAACAACACAATACCCTTATTAGCTTTAATAACCCTTATTAGACCTCAATCTTTTTATTGTGTTTGAAACGTTTAACATTGCTATCAATTTATCACTAATGAGGTCTAATAAGGGTTTCTGACGTCAGATCTAATAGATTTTTTTGACCTATTTAGCCTATTTAGACCTATTTAGCTCTTTCTTTTTTATTAACCCTTATTAGACCTCAATCTTTTTATTGTGTTTGAAACGTTTAACATTGCTATCAATTGTGATAGCAAATTATGATTGAGGTCTAATAAGGGTTGACGTCAATATTGTGTACAATTAATTATTAATCTATATATTATTTTTGACCTCAGATTCTGACGTCAGATTTCTGACGTCAAATCTTTTAATCTTTTAAATCTTTTTATTGTGTTTGAAACGTTTTCTTAGATAAGGTAGCCTATTAGGGACTTCACTTGTCAACAGAACTTAAGTACAGTGGCTAAAGAGCTAAGATAAGGTAGCCTATTAGGGATATAAATGTTTATTGACCTATTTAGACTCAATCTTTTTATTAGAATTAGACTATACAACAACACAATACCCTTATTAGCTTTAATAACCCTTATTAGACCTCAATCTTTTTATTTTGTTTGAAACGTTTAACATTGCTATCAATTTATCACTAATGAGGTCTAATAAGGGTTTCTGACGTCAGATCTAATAGATATTCTTGATAGCAATGTTAAGATAGCAATGAGGTCTAATCAGAAACCCTTATTAGACCTCAATCTTTTTATTGTGTTTGAAACGTTTAACATTGCTATCAATTGTGATAGCAAATTATGATTGAGGTCTAATAAGGGTCTAATCAGATGTTAAGATAATGAGTGTTGTTAAGTGATGTTAAGATAGTTAAGATGTTAAGACGACTAATTCTAATAACAAGATTGAGTTCAATTGTCAACAGGCTATGTTAAACGTTTATATATATTGAGATTGAGGTCTAATAAGGGTTTCTGACGTCAGATCTAATAAGGTCTTCTTAGACCTTATCTGACGTCAGATAAAAATTGGCTATAACAGAACTTAAGTACAGTGGCTATAAGACCTTATTGACCTATTTAGACTCAATCTTTTTATTCTGGGTTTCTGACGTCAGATCTAATAGACAATTAAGGCTAAGGTAGCCAGGTTTATTGTGTAGATAAGGTAGCCTATTAGGGACTTCACTTGTCAACAGAACTTAAGTACAGTGGCTATAAGACCTTATTGACCTATTTAGACTCAATCTTTTTATTAGAATTAGACTATACAACAACACAATACCCTTATTAGCTTTAATAACCCTTATTAGACCTCAATCTTTTTATTGTGTTTGAAACGTTTAACATTGCTATCAATTTATCACTAATGAGGTCTAATAAGGTTTCTGACGTCAGATCTAATAGATTTTTTTGACCTATTTAGCCTATTTAGACCTATTTAGCTCTTTCTTTTTTATTAACCCTTATTAGACCTCAATCTTTTATTGTGTTTGAAACGTTTAACATTGCTATCAATTGTGATAGCAAATTATGATTGAGGTCTAATAAGGGTTGACGTCAATATTGTGTACAATTAATTATTAATCTATAAATTATTTTTGACCTCAGATTCTGACGTCAGATTTCTGACGTCAAATCTTTAAATCTTTTAAATCTTTTTATTGTGTTTGAAACGTTTTCTTAGATAAGGTAGCCTATTAGGGACTTCACTTGTCAACAGAACTTAAGTACAGTGGCTAAAGAGCTAAGATAAGGTAGCCTATTAGGGATATAAATGTTTATTGACCTATTTAGACTCAATCTTTTTATTAGAATTAGACTATACAACAACACAATACCCTTATTAGCTTTAATAACCCTTATTAGACCTCAATCTTTTTATTGTGTTTGAAACGTTTAAAATTGCTATCAATTTATCACTAATGAGGTCTAATAAGGGTTTCTGACGTCAGATCTAATAGATTTTCTTGATAGCAATGTCAAGATAGCAATGAGGTTTAATCAGAAACCCTTATTAGACCTCAATCTTTTTATTGTGTTTGAAACGTTTAACATTGCTATCAATTGTGATAGCAAATTATGATTGAGGTCTAATAAGGGTCTAATCAGATGTTAAGATAATGAGTGTTGTTAAGTGATGTTAAGATAGTTAAGATGTTAAGACGTCTAATTCTAATAAAAAGATTGAGTTCAATTGTCAACAGGCTATGTTAAACGTTTATATATATTGAGATTGAGGTCTAACAAGGGTTTCTGACGTCAGATCTAATAAGGTCTTCTTAGACCTTATCTGACGTCAGATAAAAATTGGCTATAACAGAACTTAAGTACAGTGGCTATAAGACCTTATTGACCTATTTAGACTCAATCTTTTTATTCTGGGTTTCTGACGTCAGATCTAATAGACAATTAAGGCTAAGGTAACCAGGTTTATTGTGTAGATAAGGTAGCCTATTAGGGACTTCACTTGTCAACAGAACTTAAGTACAGTGGCTATAAGACCTTATTGACCTATTTAGACTCAATCTTTTTATTAGAATTAGACTATACAACAACACAATACCCTTATTAGCTTTAATAACCTTTATTAGACCTCAATCTTTTTATTGTGTTTGAAACGTTTAACATTGCTATCAATTTATCACTAATGAGGTCTAATAAGGGTTTCTGACGTCAGATCTAATAGATTTTTTTGACCTATTTAGCCTATTTAGACCTATTTAGCTCTTTCTTTTTTATTAACCCTTATTAGACCTCAATCTTTTTATTGTGTTTGAAACGTTTAACATTGCTATCAATTGTGATAGCAAATTATGATTGAGGTCTAATAAGGGTTGACGTCAATATTGTGTACAATTAATTATTAATCTATAAATTATTTTTGACCTCAGATTCTGACGTCAGATTTCTGACGTCAAATCTTTTAAATCTTTTAAATCTTTTTATTGTGTTTGAAACGTTTCTTAGATAAGGTAGCCTATTAGGGACTTCACTTGTCAACAGAACTTAAGTACAGTGGCTAAAGAGCTAAGATAAGGTAGCCTATTAGGGATATAAATGTTTATTGACCTATTTAGACTCAATCTTTTTATTAGAATTAGACTATACAACAACACAATACCTTATTAGCTTTAATAACCCTTATTAGACCTCAATCTTTTTATTGTGTTGAAACGTTTAACATTGCTATCAATTTATCACTAATGAGGTCTAATAAGGGTTTCTGACGTCAGATCTAATAGATTTTCTTGATAGCAATGTTAAGATAGCAATGAGGTCTAATCATAAACCCTTATTAGACCTCAATCTTTTTATTGTGTTTGAAACGTTTAACATTGCTATCAATTGTGTTAGCCAATTATGATTGAGGTCTTATAAGGGTCTAATCAGATGTTAAGATAATGAGTGTTGTTAAGTGATGTTAAGATAGTTAAGATGTTAAGACGTCTAATTCTAATAAAAAGATTGAGTTCAATTGTCAACAGGCTATGTTAAACGTTTATATATATTGAGATTGAGGTCTAATAAGGGTTTCTGACGTCAGATCTAATAAGGTCTTCTTAGACCTTATCTGACGTCAGATAAAAATTGGCTATAACAGAACTTAAGTACAGTGGCTATAAGACCTTATTGACCTATTTAGACTCAATCTTTTTATTCTGGGTTTCTGACGTCAGATCTAATAGACAATTAAGGCTAAGGTAGCCAGGTTTATTGTGTAGATAAGGTAGCCTATTAGGGACTTCACTTGTCAACAGAACTTAAGTACAGTGGCTATAAGACCTTATTGACCTATTTAGACTCAATCTTTTTATTAAAATTAGACTATACAACAACACAATACCCTTATTAGCTTTAATAACCCTTATTAGACCTCAATCTTTTTATTGTGTTTGAAACGTTTAACATTGCTATCAATTTATCACTAATGAGGTCTAATAAGGGTTTCTGACGTCAGATCTAATAGATTTTTTTGACCTATTTAGCCTATTTAGACCTATTTAGCTCTTTCTTTTTATTAACCCTTATTAGACCTCAATCTTTTTATTGTGTTTGAAACGTTTAACATTGCTATCAATTGTGATAGCAAATTATGATTGAGGTCTAATAAGGGTTGACGTCAATATTGTGTACAATTAATTATTAATCTATAAATTATTTTTGACCTCAGATTCTGACGTCAGATTTCTGACGTCAAATCTTTTAAATCTTTTAAATCTTTTTATTGTGTTTGAAACGTTTTCTTAGATAAGGTAGCCTATTAGGGTCTTCACTTGTCAACAGAACTTAAGTACAGTGGCTAAAGAGCTAAGATAAGGTAGCCTATTAGGGATATAAATGTTTATTGACCTATTTAGACTCAATCTTTTTATTAGAATTAGACTATACAACAACACAATACCCTTATTAGCTTTAATAACCCTTATTAGACCTCAATCTTTTTATTGTGTTTGAAACGTTTAACATTGCTATCAATTTATCACTAATGAGGTCTAATAAGGGTTTCTGACGTCAGATCTAATAGATTTTCTTGATAGCAATGTTAAGATAGCAATGAGGTCTAATCAGAAACCCTTATTAGACCTCAATCTTTTTATTGTGTTTGAAACGTTTAACATTGCTATCAATTGTGATAGCAAATTATGATTGAGGTCTAATAAGGGTCTAATCAGATGTTAAGATAATGAGTGTTGTTAAGTGATGTTAAGATAGTTAAGATGTTAAGACGTCTAATTCTAATAAAAAGATTGAGTTCAATTGTCAACAGGCTATGTTAAACGTTTATATATATTGAGATTGAGGTCTAATAAGGGTTTCTGACGTCAGATCTAATAAGGTCTTCTTAGACCTTATCTGACGTCAGATAAAAATTGGCTATAACAGAACTTAAGTACAGTGGCTATAAGACCTTATTGACCTATTTAGACTCAATCTTTTTATTCTGGTTTCTGACTCCAGATCTAATAGACAATTAAGGCTAAGGTAGCCAGGTTTATTGTGTAAATAAGGTAGCCTATTAGGGACTTCACTTGTCAACAGAACTTAAGTACAGTGGCTATAAGACCTTATTGACCTATTTAGACTCAATCTTTTTATTAGAATTAGACTATACAACAACACAATACCCTTATTAGCTTTAATAACCCTTATTAGACCTCAGTCTTTTTATTGTGTTTGAAACGTTTAACATTGCTATCAATTTATCACTAATGAGGTCTAATAAGGGTTTCTGACGTCAGATCTAATAGATTTTTTTGACCTATTTAGCCTATTTAGACTATTTAGCTCTTTCTTTTTTATTAACCCTTATTAGACCTCAATCTTTTTATTGTGTTTGAAACGTTTAACATTGCTATCAATTGTGATAGCAAATTATGATTGAGGTCTAATAAGGGTTGACGTCAATATTGTGTACAATTAATTATTAATCTATAAATTATTTTTGACCTCAGATTCTGACGTCAGATTTCTGACGTCAAATCTTTTAAATCTTTTAAATCTTTTTATTGTGTTTGAAACGTTTTCTTAGATAAGGTAGCCTATTAGGGACTTCACTTGTCAACAGAACTTAAGTACAGTGGCTAAAGAGCTAAGATAAGGTAGCCTATTAGGGATATAAATGTTTATTGACCTATTAGACTCAATCTTTTTATTAGAATTAGACTATACAACAACACAATACCCTTATTAGCTTTAATAACCCTTATTAGACCTAATTCTTTTTATTGTGTTTGAAACGTTTAACATTGCTATCAATTTATCACTAATGAGGTCTAATAAGGGTTTCTGACGTCAGATCTAATAGATTTTCTTGATAGCAATGTTAAGATAGCAATGAGGTCTAATCAGAAACCCTCATTAGACCTCAATCTTTTTATTGTGTTTGAAACGTTTAACATTACTATCAATTGTGATAGCAAATTATGATTGAGGTCTAATAAGGGTCTAATCAGATGTTAAGATAATGAGTGTTGTTAAGTGATGTTAAGATAGTTAAGATGTTAAGACGTCTAATTCTAATAAAAAGATTGAGTTCAATTGTCAACAGGCTATGTTAAACGTTTATATATATTGAGATTGAGGTCTAATAAGGGTTTCTGACGTCAGATCTAATAAGGTCTTCTTAGACCTTATCTGACGTCAGATAAAAATTGGCTATAACAGAACTTAAGTACAGTGGCTATAAGACCTTATTGACCTATTTAGACTCAATCTTTTTATTCTGGGTTTCTGACGTCAGATCTAATAGACAATTAAGGCTAAGGTAGCCAGGTTTATTGTGTAGATAAGGTAGCCTATTAGGGACTTCACTTGTCAACAGAACTTAAGTACAGTTGGCTATAAGACCTTATTGACCTATTTAGACTCAATCTTTTTATTAGAATTAGACTATACAACAACACAATACCCTTATTAGCTTTAATAACCCTTATTAGACCTCAATCTTTTTATTGTGTTTGAAACGTTTAACATTGCTATCAATTTATCACTAATGAGGTCTAATAAGGGTTTCTGACGTCAGATCTAATAGATTTTTTTGACCTATTTAGCCTATTTAGACCTATTTAGCTCTTTCTTTTTTATTAACCCTTATTAGACCTCAATCTTTTTATTGTGTTTGAAACGTTTAACATTGCTATCAATTGTGATAGCAAATTATGATTGAGGTCTAATAAGGGTTGACGTCAATATTGTGTACAATTAATTATTAATCTATAAATTATTTTTGACCTCAGATTCTGACGTCAGATTTCTGACGTCAAATCTTTTAAATCTTTTAAATCTTTTTATTGTGTTTGAAACGTTTTCTTAGATAAGGTAGCCTATTAGGGACTTCACTTGTCAACAGAACTTAAGTACAGTGGCTAAAGAGCTAAGATAAGGTAGCCTATTAGAGATATAAATGTTTATTGACCTATTTAGACTCAATCTTTTTATTAGAATAAGACTATACAACAACACAATACCCTTATTAGCTTTAATAACCCTTATTAGACCTCAATCTTTTTATTGTGTTTGAAACGTTTAACATTGCTATCAATTTATCACTAATGAGGTCTAATAAGGGTTTCTGACGTCAGATCTAATAGATTTTCTTGATAGCAATGTTAAGATAGCAATGAGGTCTAATCAGAAACCCTTATTAGACCTCAATCTTTTTATTGTGTTTGAAACGTTTAACATTGCTATCAATTGTGATAGCAAATTATGATTGAGGTCTAATAAGGGTCTAATCAGATGTTAAGATAATGAGTGTTGTTAAGTGATGTTAAGATAGTTAAGATGTTAAGACGTCTAATTCTAATAAAAAGATTGAGTTCAATTGTCAACAGGCTATGTTAAACGTTTATATATATTGAGATTGAGGTCTAATAAGGGTTTCTGACGTCAGATCTAATAAGGTTTTCTTAGACCTTATCTGACGTCAGATAAAAATTGGCTATAACAGAACTTAAGTACAGTGGCTATAAGACCTTATTGACCTATTTAGACTCAATCTTTTTATTCTGGGTTTCTGACGTCAGATCTGATAGACAATTAAGGCTAATGTAACCAGGTTTATTGTGTAGATAAGGTAGCCTATTAGGGACTTCACTTGTCAACAGAACTTAAGTACAGTGGCTATAAGACCTTATTGACCTATTTAGACTCAATCTTTTTATTAGAATTAGACTATACAACAACACAATACCCTTATTAGCTTTAATAACCCTTATTAGACCTCAATCTTTTTATTGTGTTTGAAACGTTTAACATTGCTATCAATTTATCACTAATGAGGTCTAATAAGGGTTTCTGACGTCAGATCTGATAGATTTTTTTGACCTATTTAGCCTATTTAGACCTATTTAGCTCTTTCTTTTTTATTAACCCTTATTAGACCTCAATCTTTTTATTGTGTTTGAAACGTTTAACATTGCTATCAATTGTGATAGCAAATTATGATTGAGGTCTAATAAGGGTTGACGTCAATATTGTGTACAATTAATTATTAATCTATAAATTATTTTTGACCTCAGATTCTGACGTCAGATTTCTGACGTCAAATCTTTTAAATCTTTTAAATCTTTTTATTGTGTTTGAAACGTTTTCTTAGATAAGGTAGCCTATTAGGGACTTCACTTGTCAACAGAACTTAAGTACAGTGGCTAAAGAGCTAAGATAAGGTAGCCTATTAGGGATATAAATGTTTATTGACCTATTTAGACTCAATCTTTTTATTAGAATAAGACTATACAACAACACAATACCCTTATTAGCTTTAATAACCCTTATTAGACCTCAATCTTTTTATTGTGTTTGAAACGTTTAACATTGCTATCAATTTATCACTAATGAGGTCTAATAAGGGTTTCTGACGTCAGATCTAATAGATTTTCTTGATAGCAATGTTAAGATAGCAATGAGGTCTAATCAGAAACCCTTATTAGACCTCAATCTTTTTATTGTGTTTGAAACGTTTAACATTGCTATCAATTGTGATAGCAAATTATGATTGAGGTCTAATAAGGGTCTAATCAGATGTTAAGATAATGAGTGTTGTTAAGTGATGTTAAGATAGTTAAGATGTTAAGACGTCTAATTCTAATAAAAAGATTGAGTTCAATTGTCAACAGGCTATGTTAAACGTTTATATATATTGAGATTGAGGTCTAATAAGGGTTTCTGACGTCAGATCTAATAAGGTCTTCTTAGACCTTATCTGACGTCAGATAAAAATTGGCTATAACAGAACTTAAGTACAGTGGCTATAAGACCTTATTGACCTATTTAGACTCAATCTTTTTATTCTGGGTTTCTGACGTCAGATCTAATAGACAATTAAGGCTAAGGTAACCAGGTTTATTGTGTAGATAAGGTAGCCTATTAGGGACTTCACTTGTCAACAGAACTTAAGTACAGTGGCTATAAGACCTTATTGACCTATTTAGACTCAATCTTTTTATTAGAATTAGACTATACAACAACACAATACCCTTATTAGCTTTAATAACCTTTATTAGACCTCAATCTTTTTATTGTGTTTGAAACGTTTAACATTGCTATCAATTTATCACTAATGAGGTCTAATAAGGGTTTCTGACGTCAGATCTAATAGATTTTCTTGATAGCAATGTTAAGATAGCAATGAGGTCTAATCAGAAACCCTTATTAGACCTCAATCTTTTATTGTGTTTGAAACGTTTAACATTGCTATCAATTGTGATAGCAAATTATGATTGAGGTCTAATAAGGGTCTAATCAGATGTTAAGATAATGAGTGTTGTTAAGTGATGTTAAGATAGTTAAGATGTTAAGACGTCTAATTCTAATAAAAAGATTGAGTTCAATTGTCAACAGGCTATGTTAAACGTTTATATATATTGAGATTGAGGTCTGATAAGGGTTTCTGACGTCAGATCTAATAAGGTCTTCTTAGACCTTATCTGACGTCAGATAAAAATTGGCTATAACAGAACTTAAGTACAGTGGCTATAAGACCTTATTGACCTATTTAGACTCAATCTTTTTATTCTGGGTTTCTGACGTCAGATCTAATAGACAATTAAGGCTAAGGTAGCCAGGTTTATTGTGTAGATAAGGTAGCCTATTAAGGACTTCACTTGTCAACAGAACTTAAGTACAGTGGCTATAAGACCTTATTGACCTATTTAGACTCAATCTTTTTATTAGAATTAGACTATACAACAACACAATACCCTTATTAGCTTTAATAACCCTTATTAGACCTCAATCTTTTTATTGTGTTTGAAACGTTTAACATTGCTATCAATTTATCACTAATGAGGTCTAATAAGGGTTTCTGACGTCAGATCTAATAGATTTTTTTGACCTATTTAGCCTATTTAGACCTATTTAGCTCTTTCTTTTTTATTAACCCTTATTAGACCTCAATCTTTTTATTGTGTTTGAAACGTTTAACATTGCTATCAATTGTGATAGCAAATTATGATTGAGGTCTAATAAGGGTTGACGTCAATATTGTGTACAATTAATTATTAATCTATAAATTATTTTTGACCTCAGATTCTGACGTCAGATTTCTGACGTCAAATCTTTTAAATCTTTTAAATCTTTTTATTGTGTTTGAAACGTTTTCTTAGATAAGGTAGCCTATTAGGGACTTCACTTGTCAACAGAACTTAAGTACAGTGGCTAAAGAGCTAAGATAAGGTAGCCTATTAGGGATATAAATGTTTATTGACCTATTTAGACTCAATCTTTTTATTAGAATTAGACTATACAACAACACAATACCCTTATTAGCTTTAATAACCCTTATTAGACCTCAATCTTTTTATTGTGTTTGAAAAGTTTAACATTGCTATCAATTTATCACTAATGAGGTCTAATAAGGGTTTCTGACGTCAGATCTAATAGATTTTCTTGATAGCAATGTTAAGATAGCAATGAGGTCTAATCAGAAACCCTTATTAGACCTCAATCTTTTTATTGTGTTTGAAACGTTTAACATTGCTATCAATTGTGATAGCAAATTATGATTGAGGTCTAATAAGGGTCTAATCAGATGTTAAGATAATGAGTGTTGTTAAGTGATGTTAAGATAGTTAAGATGTTAAGACGTCTAATTCTAATAAAAAGATTGAGTTCAATTGTCAACAGGCTATGTTAAACGTTTATATATATTGAGATTGAGGTCTAATAAGGGTTTCTGACGTCAGATCTAATAAGGTCTTCTTAGACCTTATCTGACGTCAGATAAAATTGGCTATAACAGAACTTAAGTACAGTGGCTATAAGACCTTATTGACCTATTTAGACTCAATCTTTTTATTCTGGGTTTCTGACGTCAGATCTAATAGACAATTAAGGCTAAGGTAGCCAGGTTTATTGTGTAGATAAGGTAGCCTATTAGGGACTTCACTTGTCAACAGAACTTAAGTACAGTGGCTATAAGACCTTATTGACCTATTTAGACTCAATCTTTTTATTTGAATTAGACTATACAACAACACAATACCCTTATTAACTTAATAACCCTTATTAGACCTCAATCTTTTTATTGTGTTTGAAACGTTTAACATTGCTATCAATTTATCACTAATGAGGTCTAATAAGAGTTTCTGACGTCAGATCTAATAGATTTTTTTGACCTATTTAGCCTATTTAGACCTATTTAGCTCTTTCTTTTTTATTAACCCTTATTAGACCTCAATCTTTTTATTGTGTTTGAAACGTTTAACATTGCTATCAATTGTGATAGCAAATTATGATTGAGGTCTAATAAGGGTTGACGTCAATATTGTTTACAAATAATATGTTTACAATTAATTATTAATCTATAAATTATTTTTGACCTCAGATTCTGACGTCAGATTTCTGACGTCAAATCTTTTAAATCTTTTAAATCTTTTTATTGTGTTTGAAACGTTTTCTTAGATAAGGTAGCCTATTAGGGACTTCATTTGTCAACAGAACTTAAGTACAGTGGCTAAAGAGCTAAGATAAGGTAGCCTATTAGGGATATAAATGTTTATTGACCTATTTAGACTCAATCTTTTTATTAGAATTAGACTATACAACAACACAATACCCTTATTAGCTTTAATAACCCTTATTAGACCTCAATCTTTTTATTGTGTTTGAAACGTTTAACATTGCTATCAATTTATCACTAATGAGGTCTAATAAGGGTTTCTGACGTCAGATCTAATAGATTTTCTTGATAGCAATGTTAAGATAGCAATGAGGTCTAATCAGAAACCCTTATTAGACCTCAATCTTTTTATTGTGTTTGAAACGTTTAACATTGCTATCAATTGTGATAGCAAATTATGATTGAGGTCTAATAAGGGTCTAATCAGATGTTAAGATAATGAGTGTTGTTAAGTGATGTTAAGATAGTTAAGATGTTAAGACGTCTAATTCTAATAAAAAGATTGAGTTCAATTGTCAACAGGCTATGTTAAACGTTTATATATATTGAGATTGAGGTCTAATAAGGGTTTCTGACGTCAGATCTAATAAGGTCTTCTTAGACCTTATCTGACGTCAGATAAAAATTGGCTATAACAGAACTTAAGTACAGTGGCTATAAGACCTTATTGACCTATTTAGACTCAATCTTTTTATTCTGGGTTTCTGACGTCAGATCTAATAGACAATTAAGGCTAAGGTAGCCAGGTTTATTGTGTAGATAAGGTAGCCTATTAGGGACTTCACTTGTCAACAGAACTTAAGTACAGTGGCTATAAGACCTTATTGACCTATTTAGACTCAATCTTTTTATTAGAATTAGACTATACAACAACACAATACCCTTATTAGCTTTAATAACCCTTATTAGACCTCAATCTTTTTATTGTGTTTGAAATGTTTAACATTGCTATCAATTTATCACTAATGAGGTCTAATAAGGGTTTCTGACGTCAGATCTAATAGATTTTTTTGACCTATTTAGCCTATTTAGACCTATTTAGCTCTTTCTTTTTTATTAACCCTTATTAGACCTCAATCTTTTTATTGTGTTTGAAACGTTTAACATTGCTATCAATTGTGATAGCAAATTATGATTGAGGTCTAATAAGGGTTGACGTCAATATTGTGTACAATTAATTATTAATCTATAAATTATTTTTGACCTCAGATTCTGACGTCAGATTTCTGACGTCAAATCTTTTAAATCTTTTAAATCTTTTTATTGTGTTTGAAACGTTTTCTTAGATAAGGTAGCCTATTAGGGACTTCACTTGTCAACAGAACTTAAGTACAGTGGCTAAAGAGCTAAGATAAGGTAGCCTATTAGGGATATAAATGTTTATTGACCTATTTAGACGCAATCTTTTTATTAGAATTAGACTATACAACAACACAATACCCTTATTAGCATTAATAACCCTTATTAGACCTCAATCTTTTTATTGTGTTTGAAACGTTTAACATTGCTATCAATTTATCACTAATGAGGTCCAATAAGGGTTTCTGACGTCAGATCTAATAGATTTTCTTGATAGCAATGTTAAGATAGCAATGAGGTCTAATCAGAAACCCTTATTAGACCTCAATCTTTTTATTGTGTTTGAAACGTTTAACATTGCTATCAATTGTGATAGCAAATTATGATTGAGGTCTAATAAGGGTCTAATCAGATGTTAAGATAATGAGTGTTGTTAAGTGATGTTAAGATAGTTAAGATGTTAAGACGTCTAATTCTAATAAAAAGATTGTGTTCAATTGTCAACAGGCTATGTTAAACGTTTATATATATTGAGATTGAGGTCTAATAAGGGTTTCTGACGTCAGATCTAATAAGGACTTCTTAGACCTTATCTGACGTCAGATAAAAATTGGCTATAACAGAACTTAAGTACAGTGGCTATAAGACCTTATTGACCTATTTAGACTCAATCTTTTTATTCTGGGTTTCTGACCTCAGATCTAATAGACAATTAAGGCTAAGGTAGCCAGGTTTATTGTGTAGATAAGGTAGCCTATTAGGGACTTCACTTGTCAACAGAACTTAAGTACAGTGGCTATAAGACCTTATTGACCTATTTAGACTCAATCTTTTTATTAGAATTAGACTATACAACAACACAATACCCTTATTAGCTTTAATAACCCTTATTAGACCTCAATCTTTTTATTGTGTTTGAAACGTTTAACATTGCTATCAATTTATCACTAATGAGGTCTAATAAGGGTTTCTGTGGTCAGATCTAATAGATTTTTTTGACCTATTTAGCCTATTTAGACCTATTTAGCTCTTTCTTTTTTATTAACCCTTATTAGACCTCAATCTTTTTATTGTGTTTGAAACGTTTAACATTGCTATCAATTGTGATAGCAAATTATGATTGAGGTCTAATAAGGGTTGACGTCAATATTGTGTACAATTAATTATTAATCTATAAATTATTTTTGACCTCAGATTCTGACGTCAGATTTCTGACGTCAAATCTTTTAAATCTTTTAAATCTTTTTATTGTATTTGAAACGTTTTCTTAGATAAGGTAGCCTATTAGGGACTTCACTTGTCAACAGAACTTAAGTACAGTGGCTAAAGAGCTAAGATAAGGTAGCCTATTAGGGATATAAATGTTTATTGACCTATTTAGACTCAATCTTTTTATTAGAATTAGACTATACAACAACACAATACCCTTATTAGCTTTAATAACCCTTATTAGACCTCAATCTTTTTATTGTGTTTGAAACGTTTAACATTGCTATCAATTTATCACAAATGAGGTCTAATAAGGGTTTCTGACGTCAGATCTAATAGATTTTCTTGATAGCAATGTTAAGATAGCAATGAGGTCTAATAAGAAACCCTTATTAGACCTCAATCTT
>NW_027067006.1:0-15954 GCF_032884065.1 Artemia franciscana | reverse complement strand
ATAGTCTAATATGTTCATTTTTTCCACAGACATAGCTATTACCCTCGAAAACTAAAACTTTTGAAATAGGAAAAGAGCCTTTAATCACATTCTTTACCATTTGCAATCATAAACTAGTCTAATATCTTCATTTTTTCAACATACGTAGCTATTACCCTCGAAAACTAAAACTTTTGAAATAGGAAAAGAGCCTTTAATCACATTCTTTACCATTTGCAATCATAAAATAGTCTAATATCTTCATTTTTTCAACATACGTAGATATTACCCTCGAAAACTAAAACTTTTGACATAGGAAAAGAGCCTTTAATCACATTCTTTACCATTTGCAATCACAAAATAGTCTAATATCTTCATTTTTTCAACATACGTAGCTATTACCCTCGAAAACTAAATTTTTTGAAATAGGAAAAGAGCCTTTAATCACATTCTTTACCATTTGCAATCATAAAATAGTCTAATATCTTCATTTTTTCCACAGACAAAGCTCTTACCCCCGAAAACTAAAACTTTTGAAATAGGAAAAGAGCCTTTAATCACATTCTTTACCATTTGTAATCATAAAATAGTCTAATATCTTCATTTTTTCAACATACGTAGCTATTACCCTCGAAAACTAAAACTTTTGACATAGGAAAAGAGCCTTTAATCACATTCTTTACCATGTGCAATCATAAAATAGTCTAATATCTTCATTTTTTCAACATACGTAGCTATTACCCTCGAAAACTAAAACTTTTGAAATAGGAAAAGAGCCTTTAATCACATTCTTTACCATGTGCAATCATAAAATAGTCTAATATCTTCATTTTTTCAACATACGTAGCTATTACCCTCGAAAACTAAAACTTTTGACATAGGAAAAGAGCCTTTAATCACATTCTTTACCATGTGCAATCATAAAATTGTCTAATACCTTCATTTTTTCCACAGACATTGCTATTACCCTCGAAAACTAAAACTTTTGACATAGGAAAAGAGCCTTTAATCACATTCTTTACCATGTGCAATCATAAAATTGTCTAATATCTTCATTTTTTCAACATACGTAGCTATTACCCTCGAAAACTAAAACTTTTGAAATAGGAAAAGAGCCTTTAATCACATTCTTTTCCATTTGCAATCATAAAATAGTCTAATATCTTCATTTTTTCAACATACGCAGCTATTACCCTCGAAAACTAAAACTTTTAATCACATTCTTTACCATGTGCAATCATAAAATTGTCTAATATCTTCATTTTTTCCACAGACAAAGCTATTACCCTCGAAAACTAAAACTTTTGACATAGGAAAAGAGCCTTTAATCACATTCTTTACCATGTGCACTCATAAAATAGTCTAATATCTTCATTTTTTCAACGTACGTAGCTATTACCCTCGAAAACTAAAACTTTTGACATAGGAAAAGAGCCTTTAATCACATTCTTTACCATTTACAATCATAAAATAGTCTAATTTCTTCATTTTTTCCACAGACATAGCTATTACCCTCGAAAACTAAAACTTTTGAAATAGGAAAAGAGCCTTTAATCACATTCTTTACCATTTGCAATCATAAAATAGTCTAATATCTTCATTTTTTCAACATACGTAGCGATTACCCTCGAAAACTAAAACTTTTGAAATAGGAAAAGAGCCTTTAATCACATTCTTTACCATTTGCAATCATAAAATAGTCTAATATCTTCATTTTTTCAACATACGTAGCTACTACCCTAGAAAACTAAAACTTTTGAAATAGGAAAAGAGCCTTTAATCACATTCTTTACCATTTGCAATCATAAAATAGTCTAATATGTTCATTTTTTCCACAGACATAGCTATTACCCTCGAAAACTAAAACTTTTGAAATAGGAAAAGAGCCTTTAATCACATTCTTTACCATTTGCAATCATAAACTAGTCTAATATCTTCATTTTTTCAACATACGTAGCTATTACCCTCGAAAACTAAAACTTTTGAAATAGGAAAAGAGCCTTTAATCACATTCTTTACCATTTGCAATCATAAAATAGTCTAATATCTTCATTTTTTCAACATACGTAGATATTACCCTCGAAAACTAAAACTTTTGACATAGGAAAAGAGCCTTTAATCACATTCTTTACCATTTGCAATCACAAAATAGTCTAATATCTTCATTTTTTCAACATACGTAGCTATTACCCTCGAAAACTAAATTTTTTGAAATAGGAAAAGAGCCTTTAATCACATTCTTTACCATTTGCAATCATAAAATAGTCTAATATCTTCATTTTTTCCACAGACAAAGCTCTTACCCCCGAAAACTAAAACTTTTGAAATAGGAAAAGAGCCTTTAATCACATTCTTTACCATTTGTAATCATAAAATAGTCTAATATCTTCATTTTTTCAACATACGTAGCTATTACCCTCGAAAACTAAAACTTTTGACATAGGAAAAGAGCCTTTAATCACATTCTTTACCATGTGCAATCATAAAATAGTCTAATATCTTCATTTTTTCAACATACGTAGCTATTACCCTCGAAAACTAAAACTTTTGAAATAGGAAAAGAGCCTTTAATCACATTCTTTACCATGTGCAATCATAAAATAGTCTAATATCTTCATTTTTTCAACATACGTAGCTATTACCCTCGAAAACTAAAACTTTTGACATAGGAAAAGAGCCTTTAATCACATTCTTTACCATGTGCAATCATAAAATTGTCTAATATCTTCATTTTTTCCACAGACATTGCTATTACCCTCGAAAACTAAAACTTTTGACATAGGAAAAGAGCCTTTAATCACATTCTTTACCATGTGCAATCATAAAATAGTCTAATATCTTCATTTTTTCAACATACGTAGCTATTACCCTCGAAAACTAAAACTTTTGAAATAGGAAAAGAGCCTTTAATCACATTCTTTACCATTTGCAATCATAAAATAGTCTAATATGTTCATTTTTTCAACATACGTAGCTCTTACCACCGAAAACTAAAACTTTTGACATAGGAAAAGAGCCTTTAATCACATTCTTTACCATTTGCAATCATAAAATAGTCTAATATCTTCATTTTTTCAACATACGTAGCTATTACCCTCTAAAACTAAAACTTTTGAAATAGAAAACGAGCCTTTAATCACATTCTTTACTATTTGCAATCATAAAATAGTCTGATATCTTCATTTTTTCCACAGACAAAGCTCTTACCCCCGAAAACTAAAACTTTTGAAATAGGAAAAGAGCCTTTAATCACATTCTTTACCATTTGTAATCATAAAATAGTCTAATATCTTCATTTTTTCAACATACGTAGCTATTACCCTCGAAAACTAAAACTTTTGAAATAGGAAAAGAGCCTTTAATCACATTCTTTACCATTTGCAATCATAAAATAGTCTAATATCTTCATTTTTTCCACAGACAAAGCTCTTACCCCCGAAAACTAAAACTTTTGAAATAGGAAAAGAGCCTTTAATCACATTCTTTACCATTTGTAATCATAAAATAGTCTAATATCTTCATTTTTTCAACATACGTAGCTATTACCCTCGAAAACTAAAACTTTTGAAATAGGAAAAGAGCCTTTAATCACATTCTTTACCATTTGCAATCATAAAATAGTCTAATATCTTCATTTTTTCCACAGACAAAGCTCTTACCCCCGAAAACTAAAACTTTTGAAATAGGAAAAGAGCCTTTAATCACATTCTTTACCATTTGTAATCATAAAATAGTCTAATATCTTCATTTTTTCAACATACGTAGCTATTACCCTCGAAAACTAAAACTTTTGACATAGGAAAAGAGCCTTTAATCACATTCTTTACCATGTGCAATCATAAAATAGTCTAATATCTTCATTTTTTCAACATACGTAGCTATTACCCTCGAAAACTAAAACTTTTGAAATAGGAAAAGAGCCTTTAATCACATTCTTTACCATGTGCAATCATAAAATAGTCTAATATCTTCATTTTTTCAACATACGTAGCTATTACCCTCGAAAACTAAAACTTTTGACATAGGAAAAGAGCCTTTAATCACATTCTTTACCATGTGCAATCATAAAATTGTCTAATATCTTCATTTTTTCCACAGACATTGCTATTACCCTTGAAAACTAAAACTTTTGACATAGGAAAAGAGCCTTTAATCACATTCTTTACCATGTGCAATCATAAAATAGTCTAATATCTTCATTTTTTCAACATACGTAGCTATTACCCTCGAAAACTAAAACTTTAAAAATAGGAAAAGAGCCTTTAATCACATTCTTTACCATGTGCAATCATAAAATAGTCTAATATCTTCATTTTTTCAACATACGTAGCTATTACCCTCGAAAACTAAAACTTTTGACATAGGAAAAGAGCCTTTAATCACATTCTTTACCATGTGCAATCATAAAATTGTCTAATATCTTCATTTTTTCAACATACGTAGCTATTACCCTCGAAAACTAAAACTTTTGACATAGGAAAAGAGCCTTTAATCATATTCTTTACCATGTGCAATCATAAAATAGTCTAATATCTTCATTTTTTCAACATACGTAGCTATTACCCTCGAAAACTAAAACTTTTGAAATAGGAAAAGAGCCTTTAATCACATTCTTTTCCATTTGCAATCATAAAATAGTCTAATATCTTCATTTTTTCAACATACGTAGCTATTACCCTCGAAAACTAAAACTTTTAAAATAGGAAAAGAGCCTTTTAATCACATTCTTTACCATGTGCAATCATAAAATTGTCTAATATCTTCATTTTTTCCACAGACAAAGCTATTACCCTCGAAAACTAAAACTTTTGACATAGGAAAAGAGCCTTTAATCACATTCTTTACCATGTGCACTCATAAAATAGTCTAATATCTTCATTGTTTCAACGTACGTAGCTATTACCCTCGAAAACTAAAACTTTTGACATAGGAAAAGAGCCTTTAATCACATTCTTTACCATTTACAATCATAAAATAGTCCAATTTCTTCATTTTTTCCACGGACATATCTATTACCCTCGAAAACTAAAACTTTTGAAATAGGAAAAGAGCATTTAATCACATTCTTTACCATTTGCAATCATAAAATAGTCTAATATCTTCATTTTTTCTATACGTAGCGATTACCCTCGAAAACTAAAACTTTTGAAATAGGAAAAGAGCCTTTAATCACATTCTTTACCATTTGCAATCATAAAATAGTCTAATATCTTCATTTTTTCAACATACCTAGCTACTACCCTCGAAAACTAAAACTTTTGAAATAGGAAAAGAGCTTTTAATAACATTCTTTACCATTTGCAATCATAAAATAGTCTAATATATTCATTTTTTCAACATACGGAGCTATTAACCTCGGAAACTAAAACTTTTGAAATAGGAAAAAAGTCTTTAATCACATTCTTTACCATTTGCAATCATAAAAAAGTCTAATATATTCATTTTTTCAACATACGTAGCTAATACCCTCGAAAACTAAAACTTTTGACATAGGAAAAGAGCCTTTAATCACATTCTTTACCATTTGCAATAATAAAATAGTCTAATATCTTCATTTTTTCCACAGACATAGCTATTACCCTCGAAAACTAATACTTTTGAAATAGGAAAAGAGCCTTTAATCACATTCTTTTCCATTTGCAATCATAAAATAGTCTAATATCTTCATTTTTTCCACAGACATAGCTATTACCCTCGAAAACTAAAACTTTTGAAATAGGAGAAGAGCCTTTAATCACATTCAATACCATTTGCAATCATAAACTAGTCTAATATCTTCATTTTTTCAACATACGTAGCTATTACCCTCGAAAACTAAAACTTTTGAAATAGGAAAAGAGCCTTTAATCACATTCTTTACCATTTGCAATCATAAAATAGTCTAATATCTTCATTTTTTCAACATACGTAGCTATTACCCTCGAAAACTAAAACTTTTGACATAGGAAAAGAGCCTTTAATCACATTCTTTACCATTTGTAATCATAAAATAGTCTAATATCTTCATTTTTTCAACATACGTAGCTATTACCCTCGAAAACTAAAACTTTTGAAATAGGAAAAGAGCCTTTAATCACATTCTTTACCATTTGCAATCATAAAATAGTCTAATATCTTCATTTTTTCCACAGACAAAGCTCTTACCCCCGAAAACTAAAACTTTTGAAATAGGAAAAGAGCCTTTAATCACATTATTTACCATTTGTAATCATAAAATAGCATAATATCTTCATTTTTTCAACATACGTAGCTATTACCCTCGAAAACTAAAACTTTTGAAATAGCAAAAGAGCCGTTAATCAGATTCTTTACCATGTGCCATCATAAAATAGTCTAATATCTTCATTTTTTCAACATACGTAGCTATTACCCTCGAAAACTAAAACTTTTGAAATAGGAAAAGAGCCTTTAATCACATTCTTTACCATGTGCAATCATAATATAGTCTAATATCTTCATTTTTTCAACATACGTAGCTATTACCCTCGAAAACTAAAACTTTTGACATAGGAAAAGAGCCTTTAATCACATTCTTTACCATATGCAATCATAAAATTGTCTAATATCTTTATTTTTTCCACAGACATTGCTATTACCCTCGAAAACTAAAACTTTTGACATAGGAAAAGAGCCTTTAATCACATTCTTTACCATGTGTAATCATAAAATAGTCTAATATCTTCATTTTTTCAACATACGTAGCTATTACCCTCGAAAACTAAAACTTTTGAAATAGGAAAAGAGCCTTTAATCACATTCTTTACCATTTGCAATCATAAAATAGTCTAATATGTTCATTTTTTCAACATACGCAGCTCTTACCCCCGAAAACTAAAACTTTTGACATAGGAAAATAGCCTTTAATCACATTCTTTACCATTTGCAATCATAAAATAGTCTAATATCTTCATTTTTTCAACATACGTAGCTATTACCCTCTAAAACTAAAACTTTTGAAATAGGAAAAGAGCCTTTAATCATATTCTTTACCATGTGCAATCATAAAATAGTCTAATATCTTCATTTTTTCAACATACGTAGCTATTACCCTCGAAAACTAAAACTTTTGAAATAGGAAAAGAGCCTTTAATCACATTCTTTACCATGTGCAATCATAAAATAGTCTAATATCTTCATTTTTTAAACATACGTAGCTATTACCCTCGAAAACTAAAACTTTTGAAATAGGAAAAGAGCCTTTAATCACATTCTTTACCATTTGCAATCATAAAATAGTCTAATATCTTCATTTTTTCAACATACGTAGCTATTACCCTCGAAAACTAAAACTTTTGAAATAGGAAAAGAGCCTTTAATCACATTCTTTACCATTTGCAATCATAAAATAGTCTAATATCATCATTTTTTCAACATACGTAGCTATTACCCTCGAAAACTAAAACTTTTGAAATAGGAAAAGAGCCTTTAATCACATATATATGTGTACAAACAAATTTTCAATTCGTATTCAGATCTATACCTCATTATTTTAACGATGTGTCCCTTTGTCCCGGTCGTTATTTATAGTCCCACCTGTCCCACCTGTCCCACCTGTGAATTGAGATAGATATAAATATATATATTTTTTGAACTACATAAAACTTGCGAATATACAACATTCTTCGCTGTCCAATTTAACTACGTAAAACTTAAGAATATACAACATTCTTCCATGTCCCATTGTTTGTGCATATAAATAGATTGTTAGGGCTACCGACTCTTGAACATGCAACATAAAATTGTCCATGGGAAAAGCAATCCGTATTCAGATCTATACCTGATTATTCTAATGATTGTCCTTTAACTTTGTTGATGCTGATTGCTAATCAAACATTCCCTGTGTCCCTGTCGTCATTTATATATCCCCCTGTGCCCCCCGGCACCCCCCTTGTAGTTGTGTCCCTGTGTCCTGGTCGTCATTTATATTCCCAGTATTCCGGTCGTCATTTGTGTCCCGGTGTCCCAGTCTGTACTTTCTCTTTGAGTGTCGAGGTCGTCATTTATATTCCCTGTGTCCCGGTGTCCCGGTGATCATTTTCGTCCCGGTTGTCATTTGTGTCCCGGTGCTTTGTTGATGGTGATTGCTAATCGAACATTCCTTGTCTCCTGGTCGCTTTCTCTTTGAGTGTCCCTTTCGTCATTTTTATTCCCTATGTACCGGTGTCCCGGTCGTCATTTGTGTCCCGATGTCGAGGTCTGTAATTTCGTCAGTCGTCAAGACATGACGTAAGTCAACACACAATCATGACGTTAATCGACAGACACACATACAACTTATTTTTATATATATCTACTAGCTGTTGGAATTTGCTGTCTACCAGCAAATTTTAGTACTTTTATATATCTACTAGCAAATCTTACTAGCAAATTTTCTACTAGCAAATTTTATAGATCTACAAACAAATTTTCAATTCGTATTCAGATCTATTCCTCATTATTTTGACAATGTATCCCTTTGTCCCGGTCGTTATTTATAGTCCCTGTGTTTCGGTCGTCATTTATATTCCCTGTGTCCCAGCGTCCCGGTCGTCATTTGTGTCCCGGTGTCCCGGTCTGTAATTTCTCTTCGAACAATCCCTGTGTCCCGGTCGTCATTTATATATCTTCCCTGTACCCCCGTCGTCCCCTTTGTAGTTGTGTCACTGTGTCCCGGTCGTCATTTATATTCCCTGTGTCCCGGTGTCCCAGTCTGTAATTTCTCTTTGAGGTTCCCGGTCGTCATTTATATTCCCTGTATCCCCGTGTCCCGGTCGTCATTTGTGTCCCGGTCTGTAATTTCATCAGTTGACAAACATGACGTCAGTCGACACACAATTTCACGACGCATACAGCTCAATCCTTACAATGACGTCAGTCAACACACCTGACGTCACTCGACAGACACACAGACAACTTATTTTTATATATATAGATATATAGCTGTTGGGGGGGGGCTCAGGGGGGCATCGCGCCTCCAAGCCCCCCGCGCGCGTAAGTCGTTACACGCCATATTAGTTACCTGCCATTGTAGTTGTGTCCCTGTGTCCCACCTGTGAATTGAGATAGATATAAATAGATATATTTTTTGAACTACATAAAACTTGCGAATATACAACATTCTTCGCTGTCCAATTTAACTACGTAAAACTTAAGAATATACAACATTCTTCCATGTCCCATTGTTTGTGCATATAAATAGATTGTTAGGTTTACCGACTCTTGAACATGCAACATAAAATTGTCCATGGGAAAAGCAATGCGTATTCAGATCTATACCTGATAATTCTAATGATTGCCCTTTAACTTTGTTGATGCTGATTGCTAATCAAACATTCCCTGTGTCCCCGTCGTCATTTATATATCCCCCTGTGTCCCCCGGCACCCCCCTTGTAGTTGTGTCCCTGTGTCCTGGTCGTCATTTATATTCCCAGTATTCCGGTCGTCATTTGTGTCCCGGTGTCCCAGTCTGTACTTTCTCTTTGAGTGTCGAGGTCGTCATTTATATTCCCTGTGTCCCGGTGTCCCGGTCATCATTTTCGTCCCGGTTGTCATTTGTGTCCCGGTGCTTTGTTGATGGTGATTGCTAATCGAACATTCCTTGTCTCCTGGTCACTTTCTCTTTGAGTGTCCCTTTCGTCATTTTTATTCCCTATGTCCCGGTGTCCCGGTCGTCATTTGTGTCCCGATGTCGAGGTCTGTAATTTCGTCAGTCGTCAAGACATGACGTAAGTCAACACACAATCATGACGTTAATCGACAGACACACATACAACTAATTTTTATATATATCTACTAGCTGTTGGAATTTGCTGTCTACCAGCAAATTTTAGTACTTTTATATATCTACTAGCAAATCTTACTAGCAAATTTTCTACTAGCAAATTTTATAGATCTACAAACAAATTTTCAATTCGTATTCAGATCTATACCTCATTATTTTAACGATGTGTCCCTTTGTCCCGGTCGTTATTTATAGTCCTTGTGTCTCGGTCGTCATTTATATTCCCTGTGTCCCAGCGTCCCGGTCGTCATTTGTGTCCCAGTGTCCCGGTCTGTAATTTCTCTTCGAACAATCCCTGTGTCCCGGTCGCCATTTATATATCTTCCCTGTACCCCCGTCGTCCCCTTTGTAGTTGTGTCACTGTGTCCCGGTCGTCATTTATATTCCCTGTGTCCCGGTGTCCCAGTCTGTAATTTCTCTTTGAGGTTCCCGGTCGTCATTTATATTCCCTGTATCCCCGTGTCCCGGTCGTCATTTGTGTCCCGGTCTGTAATTTCATCAGTTGACAAACATGACGTCAGTCGACACACAATTTCATGACGCATACAGCTCAATCCTTACAGTGACGTCAGTCGACACACCCAACGTCACTCGACAGACACACAGACAACTTATTTTTATATATATAGATATATAGCTGTTGGGGGGGGGTGGGGGCTCGGGGGGCATCGCGCCTCCAAGCCCCCCGAGCGCGTAAGTCGTTACACGCCATATTAGTTACCTGCCATTGTAGTTGTGTCCCTGTGTCCCACCTGTGAATTGAGATAGATATAAATATATATATTTTTTGAACTACATGAAACTTGCGAATATACAACATTCTTCGCTGTCCAATTTAACTACGTAAAACTTAAGAATATACAACATTCTTCCATGTCCCATTGTTTGTGCATATAAATAGATTGTTAGGTTTACCGACTCTTGAACATGCAACATAAAATTGTCCATGGGAAAA
This sequence comes from Artemia franciscana, assembly GCF_032884065.1. NCBI lineage: Eukaryota > Metazoa > Arthropoda > Branchiopoda > Anostraca > Artemiidae > Artemia > Artemia franciscana. The sequence continues at coordinate 5,260 of NW_027067006.1, read as the reverse complement.
GCAATCCGTATTCAGATCTATACCTGATTATTCTAATGATTGCCTTTTAACTTTGTTGATGCTGATTGCTAATCAAACATTCCCTGTGTCCCCGTCGTCATTTATATATCCCCCTGTGCTCCCCGGCACGCCCCTTGTAGTTGTGTCCCTGTGTCCTGGTCGTCATTTATATTCCCAGTATTCCGGTCGTCATTTGTGTTCCGGTGTCCTAGTCTGTACTTTCTCTTTGAGTGTCGAGGTCGTCATTTATATTCCCTGTGTCCCGGTCATCATTTTCGTCCCGGTTGTCATTTGTGTCCCGGTGCTTTGTTGATGGTGATTGCTAATCGAACATTCCTTGTCTCCTGGTCGCTTTCTCTTTGAGTGTCCCTTTCGTCATTTTTATTCCCTATGTCCCGTTGTCCCGGTCGTCATTTGTGTCCCGATGTCGAGGTCTGTAATTTCGTCAGTCGTCAAGACATGACGTAAGTCAACACACAATCATGACGTTAATCGACAGACACACATACAACTTATTTTTATATATATCTACTAGCTGTTGGAATTTGCTGTCTACCAGCAAATTTTAGTACTTTTATATATCTACTAGCAAATCTTACTAGCAAATTTTCTACTAGCAAATTTTATAGATCTACAAACAAATTTTCAATTCGTATTCAGATCTATATCTCATTATTTTAACGATGTTTCCCTTTGTCCCGGTCGTTATTTATAGTGCCTGTGTCTCGGTCGTCATTTTTATTCCCTGTGTCCCAGCGTCCCGGTCGTCATTTCTGTCCCGGTGTCCCGGTCTGTAATTTCTCTTCGAACAATCCCTGTGTCCCGGTCGTCATTTATATATCTTCCCTGTACCCCCGTCGTCCCCTTTGTAGTTGTGTCACTGTGTCCCGGTCGTCATTTATATTCCCTGTGTCCCGGTGTCCCAGTCTGTAATTTCTCTTTGAGGTTTCCGGTCGTCATATATATTCCCTGTATCCCCGTGTCCCGGTCGTCATTTGTGTCCCGGTCTGTAATTTCATCAGTTGACAAACATGACGTCAGTCGAAACACAATTTCATGACGCATACAGCTCAATCCTTACAATGACGTCAGTCGACACACCTGACGTCACTCGACAGACACACAGACAACTTTTTTTTATATATATGGATATATAGCTGTTGGGAGGGGGGGGCTCCGGGGGGCATCGCGCCCCCAAGCCCCCCGCGCGCGTAAGTCGTTACACTCCATATTAGTTACCTGCCATTGTAGTTGTGTCCCTGTGTCCCACCTGTGAATTGAGATAGATATAAATATATATATATTTTGAACTACATAAAACTTGCGAATATACAACATTCTTCGCTGTCCAATTTAACTACGTAAAACTTAAGAATATACAACATTCTTCCATGTCCCATTGTTTGTGCATATAAATAGATTGTTAGGTTTACCGACTCTTGAACATGCAACATAAAATTGTCCATGGGAAAAGCAATCCGTATTCAGATCTATACCTGATTATTCTAATGATTGCCCTTTAACTTTGTTGATGCTGATTGCTAATCAAACATTCCCTGTGTCCCCGTCGTCATCAACTACATAAAACTTGCGAATATACAACATTCTTCGCTGTCCAATTTAACTACGTAAAACTTAAGAATATACAACATTCTTCCATGTCCCATTGTTTGTGCATATAAATAGATTGTTAGGTTTACCGACTCTTGAACATGCAACATAAAATTGTCCATGGGAAAAGCAATCCGTATTCAGATCTATACCTGATTATTCTAATGATTGCCCTTTAACTTTGTTGATGCTGATTGCTAATCAAACATTCCCTGTGTCCCCGTCGTCATTTATATATCCCCCTGTGCTCCCCGGCACCCCCCTTGTAGTTGTGTCCCTGTGTCCTGGTCGTCATTTATATTCCCAGTATTCCGGTCGTCATTTGTGTCCCGGTGTCCCAGTCTGTACTTTCTCTTTGAGTGTCGAGGTCGTCATTTATATTCCCTGTGTCCCGGTCATCATTTTCGTCCCGGTTGTCATTTGTGTCCCGGTGCTTTGTTGATGGTGATTGCTAATCGAACATTCCTTGTCTCCTGGTCGCTTTCTCTTTGAGTGTCCCTTTCGTCATTTTTATTCCCTAAGTCCCGTTGTCCCGGTCGTCATTTGTGTCCCGATGTCGAGGTCTGTAATTTCGTCAGTCGTCAAGACTCGACGTAAGTCAACCCACAAACATGAAGTTAATCGACAGACACACATACAACTTATTTTTATATATATCTACTAGCTGTTGGAATTTGCTGTCTACCAGCAAATTTTAGTACTTTTATATATCTACTAGCAAATCTTACTAGCAAATTTTCTACTAGCAAATTTTATAGATCTACAAACAAATTTTCAATTCGTATTCAGATCTATGCTTCATTATTTTAACGATGTGTCCCTTTGTCCCGGTCGTTATTTATAGTCCCTCTGTCTCGGTCGTCATTTATATTCCCTGTGTCCCAGCGTCCCAGTCGTCATTTGTGTCCCGGTGTCCCGGTCTGTAATTTCTCTTCGAACAATCCCTGTGTCCCGGTCGTCATTTATATATCTTCCCTGTACCCCCGTCGTCCCCTTTGTAGTTGTGTCACTATGTCCCGGTCGTCATTTATATTCCCTGTGTCCCAGTCTGTAATTTCTCTTTGAGGTTCCCGGTCGTCATTTATACTAGTGCGACTAAATATCGAATACATGCTCATTTTTCATAAGTCTTACAATTATATTTCGGAAACCGCCATACCCGGGTTAACATTTCTCTGTGTGCGCGAGCTAAGGAATTTCGGCCGTGCTTGTGTTTGTTTGAAATGGCTTTATTCGAATTTTTGACTAGGAGGTAAGCTTTTGAGGAACGAAACCTATACTAAAGGATGGACAGGTCATTTTTCTATAGTTAGACATTTTTTTCATTGCTTCATCCATTGTAATTTGCCAGCAAAGGGGCAGAGAATAGTGGAAATCCGTCAAAACTAGTGTTCAATGTCAATAAACACCTTTTTGCAAGGAATTTAGATCCACGATGTCCACTTTTTATTTTTTATTAGTGAAATCCAGTACAGGTGCTTTCAGACAATGTAACATACATGCATGTGTCTTTGCAAAATCGCATTGAAATTAATTCCAAAACTCCAACTAAAAACACAGAAGATAAAGCAATAAGAAACGACACCTAAATTGGAGGCTCAAAGTGTCAAACTCGTATTCCAATGAAAATGAATTTCATTTAATTCTAATATTATATTTATAAAGACAAGAATTACGGTTTACGGTTTCCGAAATGCCAAGGAAGGGGGGGGGCAGTGGAAATGAACCGTTTTTATTTGTTTTAATCACAGCCTATATAAAAGTTCAATATACATACCACCTAAAACTAAATTATTTGTAACCTGAGAAATGTCCCTTTTTGCACTATATTTTTGAGTTTGTTTAATATCGAACAAAAGAAATCACAAATTTGCCTAATCTTAAAAAAAAAGAAGTATATGACACTTTTACAATCATTATATTTATATGAATAAGTAAGTATTGAAATCTCTATTAGTGGTAGTACAAGGAGGATATAAGGAGGCTTCTAAAAACAAGCATCTCTAGATTTGTTTTTCTTTGTTTTGTTTTTTTTGTTTTTTTTTTATCAGAATCCCTTTAGCACGACATTGTTCAGCCAAAGATGAGTCAAAGGAACTCGGATGCATTTTTTTTTCTTTTTTCGAAACAAAGGCTTTAATAAAAGGCATTAAACTTAACAAAGTTTAATATACGTTCTACACAAAAAAGGATTTTTTTTAAACGGGAAAAATGTCCCTTTCTAAAGTATATTGTCGAGTTTTAGTTAAAAAACAAACATTAGAAATCATAAATAAATAAAAAAAAAATCGCAAAAGGCTAAAACACAATTTGCAAAGTTTTTGCAAAAGTTAAAAACGCATAACGAATTGTTGCTATATAATCGCAAATAAATTCACTTTTATTTGTTTCGATCTCAGGCTATCTGAAACTTTTAATATACGTTTCCACTTATAAAGGAATTATTTTAAACGGGAAAAATGTCCCTTTCTACAGTGTATTTTCGAGTTTTTGCTTAAAAAACAAATATTAGAAAATCAAGATAAAAAAAAAAAAAACCACAACGACCAGCTAAATAAATTCATACTTGTTTATTAACTGCAAATAACTAATGCAATACTTTTGTCCAAAGTTTAAGGTCCGGCGGCAATTTAGCAAGAGTAGGAACACATTTATTCCTCCGTTCCTACTATCTTCATTCAAACATGAAAGAATAGGCTTATGCCGTTAAATAGCAACAGTTATTTCTTTGAAGAATTCCAATGACGTTAATCGACAGACACACATACAACTTATTTTTATATATATCTACTAGCTGTTGGAATTTGCTGTCTACCAGCAAATTTTAGTACTTTTATATATCTACTAGCAAATCTTACTAGCAAATTTTCTACTAGCAAATTTTATAGATCTACAAACAAATTTTCAATTCGTATTCAGATCTATACCTCATTATTTTAACGATGTGTCCCTTTGTCCCGGTCGTTATTTATAGTCCCTGTGTCTCGGTCGTCATTTATATTCCCTGTGTCCCAGCGTCCCGGTCGTCATTTGTGTCCCGGTGTCCCGGTCTGTAATTTCTCTTCGAACAATCCCTGTGTCCCGGTCGTCATTTATATATCTTCCCTGTACCCCCGTCGTCCCCTTTGTAGTTGTGTCACTGTGTCCCGGTCGTCATTTATATTCCCTGTGTCCCGGTGTCCCAGTCTGTAATTTCTCTTTGAGGTTCCCGGTCGTCATTTATATTCCCTGTATCCCCGTGTCCCGGTCGTCATTTGTGTCCCGGTCTGTAATTTCATCAGTTGACAAACATGACGTCAGTCGACACACAATTTCATGACGCATACAGCTCAATCCTTACAATGACACACCTGACGTCACTCGACAGACACACAGACAACTTATTTTTATATATATAGATATATAGCTGTTGGGGGGGGGCTCGGGGGGGCATCGCGCCCCCAAGCCCCCCGCGCGCGTAAGTCGTTACATGCCATATTAGTTAACCTGCCATTGTAGTTGTGTTCCTGTGTCCCACCTGTGAATTGAGATAGATATAAATATATATATTTTTTGAACTACATAAAACTTGCGAATATACAACATTCTTCGCTGTCCAATTTAACTACGTAAAACTTAAGAATATACAACATTCTTCCATGTCCCATTG
>NW_027067005.1:0-15989 GCF_032884065.1 Artemia franciscana | reverse complement strand
AGAATCAAACTTTCTGTTTGATTCTAATAGAATCAATAGAATAGCACTAGTTCGTATGTTACGTCTTGCATATGGTTCTAGAATTCTAATCTATTGATTCTAGACCAGCTAGAATCAATAGTAGATAGAACAGTGAAAGTTTGATTCTAGCTAGTCTATCTACTATTTCTATGAGTCATATGCAAGACGTCATTTTAGAAAAGACTTTTTCACTATTCAATAAATAGATTCAAATCTATTTGAATCTAGAATCAAACTTTCTGTTTGATTCTAATAGAATCAGTAGAATAGCACTAGTTCGTATGTGACGTCTTGCATATGGTTCTAGAATTCTAATCTATTGATTCTAAACCAGCTAGAATCAATAGTAGATAGAACAGTGAAAGTTTGATTCTAGCTAGTCTATCTACTATTTCTATGAGTCATATGCAAGACGTCATTTTAGAAAAGACTTTTTCACTATTCAATAAATAGATTCAAATCTATTTGAATCTAGAATCAAACTTTCTGTTTGATTCTAATAGAATCAATAGAGTAGCACTAGTTCGTATGTGACGTCTTGCATATGGTTCTAGAATTCTGATCTATTGATTCTAGCTAGTCTATCTACTATTTCTATGAGTCATATGCAAGACGTCATTTTAGAAAAGACTTTTTCACTATTCAATAAATAGATTAAAATCTATTTGAATCTAGTATCAAACTTTCTGTTAGATTCTAATAGAATCAATAGAATAGCACTAGTTCGTATGTGACGTCTTGCATATGGTTCTTGAATTCTAATCTATTGATTCTAGACCAGCTAGAATCAATAGTAGATAGAACAGTGAAAGTTTGATTCTAGCTAGTCTTTCTACTATTTCTATGAGTCATATGCAAGACGTCATTTTAGAAAAGACTTTTTCACTATTCAATAAATAGATTCAAATCTATTTGAATCTAGAATCAAACTTTCTGTTTGATTCTAATAGAATCAATAGAATAGCACTAGTTCGTATGTGACGTCTTGCATATGGTTCTAGAATTCTAATCTATTGATTCTAGCTAGTCTATCTACTATTTCTATGAGTCATATGCAAGACGTCATTTTAGAAAAGGCTTTTTCACTATTCAATAAATAGATTCAAATCTATTTGAATCTAGAATCAAACTCTCTGTTTGATTCTAATAGAATCAATAGAATAGCACTAGTTCATATGTGACGTCTTGCATATGGTTCTAGAATTCTAATCTATTGATTCTATACCAGCTAGAATCAATAGTAGATAGAACAGTGAAAGTTTGATTCAAGCTAGTCTATCTACTATTTCTATGAGTCATATGCAAGACGTCATTTTAGAAAAGACTTTTTCACTATTCAATAAATAGATTCAAATCTATTTGAATCTAGAATCAAACTTTCTGTTTGATTCTAATAGAATCAATAGAATAGCACTAGTTCGTATGTGACGTCTTGCATATGGTTCTAGAATTATAATTTATTGATTCTAGAATCACTAGTTCGTATGTGACGTCTTGCATATGCTTCTAGAATTCTAATCTATTGATTCTAGACCAGCTAGAATCAATAGTAGATAGAACAGTGAAAGTTTGATTCTAGCTAGTCTATCTACTATTTCTATGAGTCATATGCAAGACGTCATTTTAGAAAAGACTTTTTCACTATTCAATAAATAGATTCAAATCTATTTGAATCTAGAATCAAACTTTCTGTTTGATTTTAATAGAATCAATAGAATAGCACTAGTTCGTATGTGACGTCTTGCATATGGTTCTAGAATTCTAATCTATTGATTCTAGCTAGTCTATCTACTATTTCTATGAGTCATATGCAAAACGTCATTTTAGAAAAGACTTTTTCACTATTCAATAAATAGATTCAAATCTATTTGAATCTAGAATCAAACTTTCTGTTTGATTCTAATAGAATCAATAGAATAGCACTAGTTCGTATGTTACGTCTTGCATATGGTTCTAGAATTCTAATCTATTGATTCTAGACCAGCTAGAATCAATAGTAGATAGAACAGTGAAAGTTTGATTCTAGCTAGTCTATCTACTATTTCTATGAGTCATATGCAAGACGTCATTTTAGAAAAGACTTTTTCACTATTCAATAAATAGATTCAAATCTATTTGAATCTAGAATCAAACTTTCTGTTTGATTCTAATAGAATCAGTAGAATAGCACTAGTTCGTATGTGACGTCTTGCATATGGTTCTAGAATTCTAATCTATTGATTCTAAACCAGCTAGAATCAATAGTAGATAGAACAGTGAAAGTTTGATTCTAGCTAGTCTATCTACTATTTCTATGAGTCATATGCAAGACGTCATTTTAGAAAAGACTTTTTCACTATTCAATAAATAGATTCAAATCTATTTGAATCTAGAATCAAACTTTCTGTTTGATTCTAATAGAATCAATAGAATAGCACTAGTTCGTATGTGACATCTTGCATATGGTTCTAGAATTCTGATCTATTGATTCTAGCTAGTTTATCTACTATTTCTATGAGTCATATGCAAGACGTCATTTTAGAAAAGACTTTTTCACTATTCAATAAATAGATTCAAATCTATTTGAATCTAGAATCAAACTTTCTGTTTGATTCTAATAGAATCAATAGAATAGCACTAGTTCGTATGTGACGTCTTGCATATGGTTCTTGAATTCTAATCTATTGATTCTAGACCAGCTAGAATCAATAGTAGATAGAACAGTGAAAGTTTGATTCTAGCTAGTCTTTCTACTATTTCTATGAGTCATATGCAAGACGTCATTTTAGAAAAGACTTTTTCACTATTCAATAAATAGATTCAAATCTATTTGAATCTAGAATCAAACTTTCTGTTTGATTCTAATAGAATCAATAGAATAGCACTAGTTCGTATGTGACGTCTTGCATATGGTTCTAGAATTCTAATCTATTGATTCTAGCTAGTCTATCTACTATTTCTATGAGTCATATGCAAGACGTCATTTTAGAAAAGGCTTTTTCACTATTCAATAAATAGATTCAAATCTATTTGAATCTAGAATCAAACTTTCTGTTTGATTCTAATAGAATCAATAGAATAGCACTAGTTCGTATGTGACGTCTTGCATATGGTTCTAGAATTCTAATCTATTGATTCTAGACCAGCTAGAATCAATAGTAGATAGAACAGTGAAAGTTTGATTCTAGCTAGTCTTTCTACTATTTCTATGAGTCATATGCAAGACGTCATTTTAGAAAAGACTTTTTCACTATTCAATAAATAGATTCAAATCTATTTGAATCTAGAATCAAACTTTCTGTTTGATTCTAATAGAATCAATAGAATAGCACTAGTTCGTATGTGACGTCTTGCATATGGTTCTAGAATTCTAATCTATTGATTCTAGCTAGTCTATCTACTATTTCTATGAGTCATATGCAAGACGTCATTTTAGAAAAGGCTTTTTCACTATTCAATAAATAGATTCAAATCTATTTGAATCTAGAATCAAACTTTCTGTTTGATTCTAATAGAATCAATAGAATAGCACTAGTTCGTATGTGACGTCTTGCATATGGTTCTAGAATTCTAATCTATTGATTCTATACCAGCTAGAATCAATAGTAGATAGAACAGTGAAAGTTTGATTCTAGCTAGTCTATCTACTATTTCTATGAGTCATATGCAAGACGTCATTTTAGAAAAGACTTTTTCACTATTCAATAAATAGATTCAAATCTATTTGAATCTAGAATCAAACTTTCTGTTTGATTCTAATAGAATCAATAGAATAGCACTAGTTCGTATGTGACGTCTTGCATATGGTTCTAGAATTATAATCTATTGATTCTAGAATCACTAGTTCGTATGTGACGTCTTGCATATGCTTCTAGAATTCTAATCTATTGATTCTAGACCAGCTAGAATCAATAGTAGATAGAACAGTGAAAGTTTGATTCTAGCTAGTCCATCTACTATTTCTATGAGTCATATGCAAGACGTCATTTTAGAAAAGACTTTTTCACTATTCAATAAATAGATTCAAATCTATTTGAATCTAGAATCAAACTTTCTGTTTGATTTTAATAGAATCAATAGAATAGCACTAGTTCGTATGTGACGTCTTGCATATGGTTCTAGAATTCTAATCTATTGATTCTAGCTAGTCTATCTACTATTTCTATGAGTCATATGCAAGACGTCATTTTAGAAAAGACTTTTTCACTATTCAATAAATAGATTCAAATCTATTTGAATCTAGAATCAAACTTTCTGTTTGATTCTAATAGAATCAATAGAATAGCACTAGTTCGTATGTTACGTCTTGCATATGGTTCTAGAATTCTAATCTATTGATTCTAGACCAGCTAGAATCAATAGTAGATAGAACAGTGAAAGTTTGATTCTAGCTAGTCTATCTACTATTTCTATGAGTCATATGCAAGACGTCATTTTAGAAAAGACTTTTTCACTATTCAATAAATAGATTCAAATCTATTTGAATCTAGAATCAAACTTTCTGTTTGATTCTAATAGAATCAGTAGAATAGCACTAGTTCGTATGTGACGTCTTGCATATGGTTCTAGAATTCTAATCTATTGATTCTAAACCAGCTAGAATCAATAGTAGATAGAACAGTGAAAGTTTGATTCTAGCTAGTCTATCTACTATTTCTATGAGTCATATGCAAGACGTCATTTTAGAAAAGACTTTTTCACTATTCAATAAATAGATTCAAATCTATTTGAATCTAGAATCAAACTTTCTGTTTGATTCTAATAGAATCAATAGAATAGCACTAGTTCGTATGTGACGTCTTGCATATGGTTCTAGAATTCTGATCTATTGATTCTAGCTAGTCTATCTACTATTTCTATGAGTCATATGCAAGACGTCATTTTAGAAAAGACTTTTTCACTATTCAATAAATAGATTAAAATCTATTTGAATCTAGAATCAAACCTTCGGTTTGATTCTAATAGAATCAATAGAATAGCACTAGTTCGTATGTGACGTCTTGCATATGGTTCTTGAATTCTAATCTATTGATTCTAGACCAGCTAGAATCAATAGTAGATAGAACAGTGAAAGTTTGATTCTAGCTAGTCTTTCTACTATTTCTATGAGTCATATGCAAGACGTCATTTTAGAAAAGACTTTTTCACTATTCAATAAATAGATTCAAATCTATTTGAATCTAGAATCCAACTTTCTGTTTGATTCTAATAGAATCAATAGAATAGCACTAGTTCGTATGTGACGTCTTGCATATGGTTCTAGAATTCTAATCTATTGATTCTAGCTAGTCTATCTACTATTTCTATGAGTCATATGCAAGACGTCATTTTAGAAAAGGCTTTTTCACTATTCAATAAATAGATTCAAATCTATTTGAATCTAGAATCAAACTTTCTGTTTGATTCTAATAGAATCAATAGAATAGCACTAGTTCGTATGTGACGTCTTGCATATGGTTCTAGAATTCTAATCTATTGATTCTATACCAGCTAGAATCAATAGTAGATAGAACAGTGAAAGTTTGATTCTAGCTAGTCTATCTACTATTTCTATGAGTCATATGCAAGACGTCATTTTAGAAAAGACTTTTTCACTATTCAATAAATAGATTCAAATATATTTGAATCTAGAATCAAACTTTCTGTTTGATTCTAATAGAATCAATAGAATAGCACTAGTTCGTATGTGACGTCTTGCATATGGTTCTAGAATTATAATCTATTGATTCTAGAATCACTAGTTCGTATGTGACGTCTTGCATATGCTTCTAGAATTCTAATCTATTGATTCTAGACCAGCTAGAATCAATAGTAGATAGAACAGTGAAAGTTTGATTCTAGCTAGTCTATCTACTATTTCTATGAGTCATATGCAAGACGTCATTTTAGAAAAGACTTTTTCACTATTCAATAAATAGATTCAAATCTATTTGAATCTAGAATCAAACTTTCTGTTTGATTTTAATAGAATCAATAGAATAGCACTAGTTCGTATGTGACGTCTTGCATATGGTTCTAGAATTCTAATCTATTGATTCTAGCTAGTCTATCTACTATTTCTATGAGTCATATGCAAGACGTCATTTTAGAAAAGACTTTTTCACTATTCAATAAATAGATTCAAATCTATTTGAATCTAGAATCAAACTTTCTGTTTGATTCTAATAGAATCAATAGAATAGCACTAGTTCGTATGTTACGTCTTGCATATGGTTCTAGAATTCTAATCTATTGATTCTAGACCAGCTAGAATCAATAGTAGATAGAACAGTGAAAGTTTGATTCTAGCTAGTCTATCTACTATTTCTATGAGTCATATGCAAGACGTCATTTTAGAAAAGACTTTTTCACTATTCAATAAATAGATTCAAATCTATTTGAATCTAGAATCAAACTTTCTGTTTGATTCTAATAGAATCAGTAGAATAGCACTAGTTCGTATGTGACGTCTTGCATATGGTTCTAGAATTCTAATCTATTGATTCTAAACCAGCTAGAATCAATAGTAGATAGAACAGTGAAAGTTTGATTCTAGCTAGTCTATCTACTATTTCTATGAGTCATATGCAAGACGTCATTTTAGAAAAGACTTTTTCACTATTCAATAAATAGATTCAAATCTATTTGAATCTAGAATCAAACTTTCTGTTTGATTCTAATAGAATCAATAGAATAGCACTAGTTCGTATGTGATGTCTTGCATATGGTTCTAGAATTCTGATCTATTGATTCTAGCTAGTCTATCTACTATTTCTATGAGTCATATGCAAGACGTCATTTTAGAAAAGACTTTTTCACTATTCAATAAATAGATTCAAATCTATTTGAATCTAGAATCAAACTTTCTGTTTGATTCTAATAGAATCAATAGAATAGCACTAGTTCGTATGTGACGTCTTGCATATGGTTCTTGAATTCTAATCTATTGATTCTAGACCAGCTAGAATCAATAGTAGATAAAACAGTGAAAGTTTGATTCTAGCTAGTCTTTCTACTATTTCTATGAGTCATATGCAAGACGTCATTTTAGAAAAGACTTTTTCACTATTCAATAAATAGATTCAAATCTATTTGAATCTAGAATCCAACTTTCTGTTTGATTCTAATAGAATCAATAGAATAGCACTAGTTCGTATGTGACGTCTTGCATATGGTTCTAGAATTCTAATCTATTGATTCTAGCTAGTCTATCTACTATTTCTATGAGTCATATGCAAGACGTCATTTTAGAAAAGGCTTTTTCACTATTCAATAAATAGATTCAAATCTATTTGAATCTAGAATCAAACTTTCTGTTTGATTCTAATAGAATCAATAGAATAGCACTAGTTCGTATGTGACGTCTTGCATATGGTTCTAGAATTCTAATCTATTGATTCTATACCAGCTAGAATCAATAGTAGATAGAACAGTGAAAGTTTGATTCTAGCTAGTCTATCTACTATTTCTATGAGTCATATGCAAGACGTCATTTTAGAAAAGACTTTTTCACTATTCAATAAATAGATTCAAATCTATTTGAATCTAGAATCAAACTTTCTGTTTGATTCTAATAGAATCAATAGAATAGCACTAGTTCGTATGTGACGTCTTGCATATGGTTCTAGAATTATAATCTATTGATTCTAGAATCACTAGTTCGTATGTGACGTCTTGCATATGCTTCTAGAATTCTAATCTATTGATTCTAGACCAGCTAGAATCAATAGTAGATAGAACAGTGAAAGTTTGATTCTAGCTAGTCTATCAACTATTTCTATGAGTCATATACAAGACGTCATTTTAGAAAAGACTTTTTCACTATTCAATAAATAGATTCAAATCTATTTGAATCTAGAATCAAACTTTCTGTTTGATTTTAATAGAATCAATAGAATAGCACTAGTTCGTATGTGACGTCTTGCATATGGTTCTAGAATTCTAATCTATTGATTCTAGCTAGTCTATCTACTATTTCTATGAGTCATATGCAAGACGTCATTTTAGAAAAGACTTTTTCACTATTCAATAAATAGATTCAAATCTATTTGAATCTAGAATCAAACTTTCTGTTTGATTCTAATAGAATCAATAGAATAGCACTAGTTCGTATGTTACGTCTTGCATATGGTTCTAGAATTCTAATCTATTGATTCTAGACCAGCTAGAATCAATAGTAGATAGAACAGTGAAAGTTTGATTCTAGCTAGTCTATCTACTATTTCTATGAGTCATATGCAAGACGTCATTTTAGAAAAGACTTTTTCACTATTCAATAAATAGATTCAAATCTATTTGAATCTAGAATCAAACTTTCTGTTTGATTCTAATAGAATCAGTAGAATAGCACTAGTTCGTATGTGACGTCTTGCATATGGTTCTAGAATTCTAATCTATTGATTCTAAACCAGCTAGAATCAATAGTAGATAGAACAGTGAAAGTTTGATTCTAGCTAGTCTATCTACTATTTCTATGAGTCATATGCAAGACGTCATTTTAGAAAAGACTTTTTCACTATTCAATAAATAGATTCAAATCTATTTGAATCTAGAATCAAACTTTCTGTTTGATTCTAATAGAATCAATAGAATAGCACTAGTTCGTATGTGACGTCTTGCATATGGTTCTAGAATTCTGATCTATTGATTCTAGCTAGTCTATCTACTATTTCTATGAGTCATATGCAAGACGTCATTTTAGAAAAGACTTTTTCACTATTCAATAAATAGATTCAAATCTATTTGAATCTAGAATCAAACTTTCTGTTTGATTCTAATAGAATCAATAGAATAGCACTAGTTCGTATGTGACGTCTTGCATATGGTTCTTGAATTCTAATCTATTGATTCTAGACCAGCTAGAATCAATAGTAGATAGAACAGTGAAAGTTTGATTCTAGCTAGTCTTTCTACTATTTCTATGAGTCATATGCAAGACGTCATTTTAGAAAAGACTTTTTCACTATTCAATAAATAGATTCAAATCTATTTGAATCTAGAATCAAACTTTCTGTTTGATTCTAATAGAATCAATAGAATAGCACTAGTTCGTATGTGACGTCTTGCATATGGTTCTAGAATTCTAATCTATTGATTCTAGCTAGTCTATCTACTATTTCTATGAGTCATATGCAAGACGTCATTTTAGAAAAGGCTTTTTCACTATTCAATAAATAGATTCAAATCTATTTGAATCTAGAATCAAACTTTCTGTTTGATTCTAATAGAATCAATAGAATAGCACTAGTTCGTATGTGACGTCTTGCATATGGTTCTAGAATTCTAATCTATTGATTCTATACCAGCTAGAATCAATAGTAGATAGAACAGTGAAAGTTTGATTCTAGCTAGTCTATCTACTATTTCTATGAGTCATATGCAAGACGTCATTTTAGAAAAGACTTTTTCACTATTCAATAAATAGATTCAAATCTATTTGAATCTAGAATCAAACTTTCTGTTTGATTCTAATAGAATCAATAGAATAGCACTAGTTCGTATGTGACGTCTTGCATATGGTTCTAGAATTATAATCTATTGATTCTAGAATCACTAGTTCGTATGTGACGTCTTGCATATGCTTCTAGAATTCTAATCTATTGATTCTAGACCAGCTAGAATCAATAGTAGATAGAACAGTGAAAGTTTGATTCTAGCTAGTCTATCTACTATTTCTATGAGTCATATGCAAGACGTCATTTTAGAAAAGACTTTTTCACTATTCAATAAATAGATTCAAATCTATTTGAATCTAGAATCAAACTTTCTGTTTGATTTTAATAGAATCAATAGAATAGCACTAGTTCGTATGTGACGTCTTGCATATGGTTCTAGAATTCTAATCTATTGATTCTAGCTAGTCTATCTACTATTTCTATGAGTCATATGCAAGACGTCATTTTAGAAAAGACTTTTTCACTATTCAATAAATAGATTCAAATCTATTTGAATCTAGAATCAAACTTTCTGTTTGATTCTAATAGAATCAATAGAATAGCACTAGTTCGTATGTGACGTCTTGCATATGGTACTAGAATTCTAATCTATTTATTCTAGCTAGTCTATCTACTATTTCTATGAGTCATATGCAAGACGTCATTTTAGAAAAGACTTTTTCACTATTCAATAAATAGATTCAAATCTATTTGAATCTAGATTCAAATCTATTTGAATCTAGAATCAAACTTTCTGTTTGATTCTAATAGAATCAGTAGAAAAGCACTAGTTCGTATGTGACGTCTT
This sequence comes from Artemia franciscana, assembly GCF_032884065.1. Classification (NCBI taxonomy): domain Eukaryota; kingdom Metazoa; phylum Arthropoda; class Branchiopoda; order Anostraca; family Artemiidae; genus Artemia; species Artemia franciscana. The sequence continues at coordinate 5,768 of NW_027067005.1, read as the reverse complement.
GCATATGGTTCTAGAATTCTAATCTATTGATTCTAGACCAGCTAGAATCAATAGTAGATAGAACAGTGAAAGTTTGATTCTAGCTAGTCTATCTACTATTTCTATGAGTCATATGCAAGACGTCATTTTAGAAAAGACTTTTTCACTATTCAATAAATAGATTCAAATCTATTTGAATCTAGAATCAAACTTTCTGTTTGATTCTAATAGAATCAATAGAATAGCACTAGTTCGTATGTGACGTCTTGCATATGGTTCTAGAATTCTAATCTATTGATTCTAGCTAGTCTATCTACTATTTCTATGAGTCATATGCAAGACGTCATTTTAGAAAAGACTTTTTCACTATTCAATAAATAGATTCAAATCTATTTGAATCTAGAATCAAACTTTCTGTTTGATTCTAATAGAATCAATAGAATAGCACTAGTTCGTATGTGACGTCTTGCATATGGTTCTTGAATTCTAATCTATTGATTCTAGACCAGCTAGAATCAATAGTAGATAGAACCGTGAAAGTTTGATTCTAGCTAGTCTTTCTACTATTTCTATGAGTCATATGCAAGACGTCATTTTAGAAAAGACTTTTTCACTATTCAATAAATAGATTCAAATCTATTTGAATCTAGAATCAAACTTTCTGTTTGATTCTAATAGAATCAATAGAATAGCACTAGTTCGTATGTGACGTCTTGCATATGGTACTAGAATTCTAATCTATTGATTCTAGCTAGTCTATCTACTATTTCTATGAGTCATATGCAAGACGTCATTTTAGAAAAGACTTTTTCACTATTCAATAAATAGATTCAAATCTATTTGAATCTAGAATCAAACTTTCTGTTTGATTCTAATAGAATCAGTAGAATAGCACTAGTTCGTATGTGACGTCTTGCATATGGTTCTAGAATTCTAATCTATTGATTCTATACCAGCTAGAATCAATAGTAGATAGAACAGTGAAAGTTTGATTCTAGCTAGTCTATCTACTATTTCTATGAGTCATATGCAAGACGTCATTTTAGAAAAGACTTTTTCACTATTCAATAAATAGATTCAAATCTATTTGAATCTAGAATCAAACTTTCTGTTTGATTCTAATAGAATCAATAGAATAGCACTAGATCGTATGTGACGTCTTGCATATGGTTCTAGAATTCTAATCTATTGATTCTAGCTAGTCTATCTACTATTTCTATGAGTCATATGCAAGACGTCATTTTAGAAAAGACTTTTTCACTATTCAATAAATAGATTCAAATCTATTTGAATCTAGAATCAAACTTTCTGTTTGATTCTAATAGAATCAATAGAATAGCACTAGTTCGTATGTGACGTCTTGCATATGGTTCTTGAATTCTAATCTATTGATTCTAGACCAGCTAGAATCAATAGTAGATAGAACCGTGAAAGTTTGATTCTAGCTAGTCTTTCTACTATTTCTATGAGTCATATGCAAGACGTCATTTTAGAAAAGACTTTTTCACTATTCAATAAATAGATTCAAATCTATTTGAATCTAGAATCAAACTTTCTGTTTGATTCTAATAGAATCAGTAGAATAGCACTAGTTCGTATGTGACGTCTTGCATATGGTTCTAGAATTCTAATCTATTGATTCTATACCAGCTAGAATCAATAGTAGATAGAACAGTGAAAGTTTGATTCTAGCTAGTCTATCTACTATTTCTATGAGTCATATGCAAGACGTCATTTTAGAAAAGACTTTTTCACTATTCAATAAATAGATTCAAATCTATTTGAATCTAGAATCAAACTTTCTGTTTGATTCTAATAGAATCAATAGAATAGCACTAGTTCGTATGTGACGTCTTGCATATGGTTCTTGAATTCTAATCTATTGATTCTAGACCAGCTAGAATCAATAGTAGATAGAACAGTGAAAGTTTGATTCTAGCTAGTCTTTCTACTATTTCTATGAGTCATATGCAAGACGTCATTTTAGAAAAGACTTTTTCACTATTCAATAAATAGATTCAAATCTATTTGAATCTAGAATAAAACTTTCTGTTTGATTCTAATAGAATCAATAGAATAGCACTAGTTCGTATGTGACGTCTTGCATATGGTTCTAGAATTCTAATCTATTGATTCTAGCTAGTCTATCTACTATTTCTATGAGTCATATGCAAGACGTCATTTTAGAAAAGACTTTTTCACTATTCAATAAATAGATTCAAATCTATTTGAATCTAGAATCAAACTTTCTGTTTGATTCTAATAGAATCAATAGAATAGCACTAGTTCGTATGTGACGTCTTGCATATGGTTCTAGAATTCTAATCTATTGATTCTAGACCAGCTAGAATAAATAGTAGATAGAACAGTGAAAGTTTGATTCTAGCTAGTCTATCTACTATTTCTATGAGTCATATGCAAGACCTCATTTTAGAAAAGACTTTTTCACTATTCAATAAATAGATTCAAATCTATTTGAATCTAGAATCAAACTTTCTGTTTGATTCTAATAGAATCAATAGAATAGCACTAGTTCGTATGTGACGTCTTGCATATGGTTCTAGAATTCTAATCTATTGATTCTTAGCTAGTCTATCTACTATTTCTATGAGTCATATGCAAGACGTCTTTTTAGAAAAGACTTTTTCACTATTCAATAAATAGATTCAAATCTATTTGAATCTAGAATCAAACTTTCTGTTTGATTCTAATAGAATCAATAGAATAGCACTAGTTCGTATGTGACGTCTTGCATATGGCTCTAGAATTCTAATCTATTGATTCTAGACCAGCTAGAATCAATAGTAGATAGAACAGTGAAAGTTTGATTCTAGCTAGTCTATCTACTATTTCTATTAGTCATATGCAAGACGTCAATTTAGAAAAGACGTTTTCACTATTCAATAAACAGATTCAAATCTATTTGAATCTAGAATCAAACTTTCTGTTTGATTCTAATAGAATCAATAGAATAGCACTAGTTCGTATGTGACGTCTTGCATATGGTTCTAGAATTCTAATCTATTGATTCTAGCTAGTCTATCTACTATTTCTATGAGTCATATGCAAGACGTCATTTTAGAAAAGACTTTTTCACTATTCAATAAATAGATTCAAATCTATTTGAATCTAGAATCAAGCTTTCTGTTTGATTCTAATAGAATCAATAGAATAGCACTAGTTCGTATGTGACGTCTTGCATATGGTTCTAGAATTCTAATCTATTGATTCTAGACCAGCTAGAATCAATAGTAGATAGAACAGTGAAAGTTTGATTCTAGCTAGTCTATCTACTATTTCTATGAGTCATATGCAAGACGTCATTTTAGAAAAGACTTTTTCACTTTTCAATAAATAGATTAAAATCTATTTGAATCTAGAATCAAACTTTCTGTTTGATTCTAATAGAATCAATAGAATAGCACTAGTTCGTATGTGACGTCTTGCATATGGTTCTAGAATTCTAATCTATTGATTCTAGCTAGTCTATCTACTATTTCTATGAGTCATATGCAAGACGTCATTTTAGAAAAGACTTTTTCACTATTCAATAAATAGATTCAAATCTATTTGAATCTAGAATCAAACTTTCTGTTTGATTCTAATAGAATCAATAGAATAGCACTAGTTCGTATGTGACGTCTTGCATATGGTTCTAGAATTCTAATCTATTGATTCTAGACCAGCTAGAATCAATAGTAGATAGAACTGTGAAAGTTTGATTCTAGCTAGTCTATCTACTATTTCTATGAGTCATATGCAAGACGTCATTTTAGAAAAGACTTTTTCACTATTCAATAAATAGATTCAAATCTATTTGAATCTAGAATCAAACTTTCTGTTTGATTCTAATAGAATCAATAGAATAGCACTAGTTCGTATGTGACGTCTTGCATATGGTACTAGAATTCTAATCTATTTATTCTAGCTAGTCTATTTACTATTTCTATGAGTCATATGCAAGACGTCATTTTAGAAAAGACTTTTTCACTATTCAATAAATAGATTCAAATCTATTTGAATCTAGATTCAAATCTATTTGAATCTAGAATCAAACTTTCTGTTTGATTCTAATAGAATCAGTAGAAAAGCACTAGTTCGTATGTGACGTCTTGCATATGGTTCTAGAATTCTAATCTATTGATTCTAGACCAGCTAGAATCAATAGTAGATAGAACAGTGAAAGTTTGATTCTAGCTAGTCTATCTACTATTTCTATGAGTCATATGCAAGACGTCATTTTAGAAAAGACTTTTTCACTATTCAATAAATAGATTCAAATCTATTTGAATCTAGAATCAAACTTTCTGTTTGATTCTAATAGAATCAATAGAATAGCACTAGTTCGTATGTGACGTCTTGCATATGGTTCTAGAATTCTAATCTATTGATTCTAGCTAGTCTATCTACTATTTCTATGAGTCATATGCAAGACGTCATTTTAGAAAAGACTTTTTCACTATTCAATAAATAGATTCAAATCTATTTGAATCTAGAATCAAACTTTCTGTTTGATTCTAATAGAATCAATAGAATAGCACTAGTTCGTATGTGACGTCTTGCATATGGTTCTTGAATTCTAATCTATTGATTCTAGACCAGCTAGAATCAATAGTAGATAGAACAGTGAAAGTTTGATTCTAGCTAGTCTTTCTACTATTTCTATGAGTCATATGCAAGACGTCATTTTAGAAAAGACTTTTTCACTATTCAATAAATAGATTCAAATCTATTTGAATCTAGAATCAAACTTTCTGTTTGATTCTAATAGAATCAATAGAATAGCACTAGTTCGTATGTGACGTCTTGCATATGGTACTAGAATTCTAATCTATTGATTCTAGCTAGTCTATCTACTATTTCTATGAGTCATATGCAAGACGTCATTTTAGAAAAGACTTTTTCACTATTCAATAAATAGATTCAAATCTATTTGAATCTAGAATCAAACTTTCTGTTTGATTCTAATAGAATCAGTAGAATAGCACTAGTTCGTATGTGACGTCTTGCATATGGTTCTAGAATTCTAATCTATTGATTCTATACCAGCTAGAATCAATAGTAGATAGAACAGTGAAAGTTTGATTCTAGCTAGTCTATCTACTATTTCTATGAGTCATATGCAAGACGTCATTTTAGAAAAGACTTTTTCACTATTCAATAAATAGATTCAAATCTATTTGAATCTAGAATCAAACTTTCTGTTTGATTCTAATAGAATCAATAGAATAGCACTAGATCGTATGTGACGTCTTGCATATGGTTCTAGAATTCTAATCTATTGATTCTAGCTAGTCTATCTACTATTTCTATGAGTCATATGCAAGACGTCATTTTAGAAAAGACTTTTTCACTATTCAATAAATAGATTCAAATCTATTTGAATCTAGAATCAAACTTTCTGTTTGATTCTAATAGAATCAATAGAATAGCACTAGTTCGTATGTGACGTCTTGCATATGGTTCTTGAATTCTAATCTATTGATTCTAGACCAGCTAGAATCAATAGTAGATAGAACAGTGAAAGTTTGATTCTAGCTAGTCTTTCTACTATTTCTATGAGTCATATGCAAGACGTCATTTTAGAAAAGACTTTTTCACTATTCAATAAATAGATTCAAATCTATTTGAATCTAGAATAAAACTTTCTGTTTGATTCTAATAGAATCAATAGAATAGCACTAGTTCGTATGTGACGTCTTGCATATGGTTCTAGAATTCTAATCTATTGATTCTAGCTAGTCTATCTACTATTTCTATGAGTCATATGCAAGACGTCATTTTAGAAA
>NW_027067004.1:0-16000 GCF_032884065.1 Artemia franciscana | reverse complement strand
GTTGAAAAAATGAAGATATTAGACAATTTTATGATTGCATATGGTAAAGAATGTGATTAAAGGCTCTTTTCTTATTTCAAAAGTTTTAGTTTTCGAGGGTAATAGCTACGTATGTTGAAAAAATGAAGATATTAGACTATTTTATGATTGCAAATGGTAACGAATGTGATTAAAGGCTCTTTTCCTATGTCAAAAGTTTTAGTTTTCGAGGGTAATAGCAACGTATGTTGAAAAAATGAAGATATTAGACTATTTTATGATTGCAAATAGTAAAGAATGTGATTAAAGGCTCTTTTCCTATGTCAAAAGTTTTAGTTTTCGAGGGTAATAGCTACGTATGTTGAAAAAATGAAGATATTAGACTATTTTATGATTGCAAATGGTAAAGAATGTGATTAAAGGCTCTTTTCCTATGTCAAAAGTTTTAGTTTTCGAGGGTAATAGCTACGTATGTTGAAAAAATGAAGATATTAGACTATTTTATGATTGCAAATGGTAAAGAATGTGATTAAAGGCTCTTTTCCTATGTCAAAAGTTTTAGTTTTCGAGGGTAATAGCTACGTATGTTGAAAAAAATGAAGATATTAGACTATTTTATGATTGCAAATGGCAAAGAATGTGATTAAAGGCTCTTTTCCTATGTCAAAAGTTTTAGTTTTCGAGGGTAATAGCTACGTATGTTGAAAAAATGAAGATATTAGACTATTTTATGATTGCAAATGGTAAAGAATGTGATGAAAGGCTCTTTTCCAATTTCAAAAGTTTTAGTTTTCGAGGGTAATAGCTATGTCTATGGAAAAAATGAAGATATTAGACTATTTTATGATCGCACATAGTAAAGAATGTGATTAAAGGCTCTTTTCCTATTTCAAAAGTTTTAGCTTTCGAAGGTAATAGCTACGTATGTTGAAAAAATGAAGATATTAGACTCTTTTATGATTGCAAATGGTAAAGAATGTGATTAAAGGCTCTTTTCCTATGTCAAAAGTTTTAGTTTTCGAGGGTAATAGCTACGTATGTTGAAAAAATGAAGATATTAGACTATTTTATGATTGCAAATGGTAAAGAATGTGATTAAAGGCTCTTTTCCTATTTCAAAAGTTTTAGTTTTCGAGGTTAATAGCTACGTATGTTGAAAAAATGAAGATATTAGACTATTTTATGATTGCAAATGGTAAAGAATGTGATTAAAGGCTCTTTTCCTATGTCAAAAGTTTTAGTTTTCGAGGGTAATAGCTACGTATGTTGGAAAAATGAAGATATTAGACTATTTTATGATTGCAAATGGTAAAGAATGTGATTAAAGGCTCTTTTCCTATTTCAAAAGTTTTAGTTTTCGAGGGTAATAGCTACGTATGTTGAAAAAATGAAGATATTAGACTATTTTATGATTGCAAATGGTAAAGAATGTGATTAAAGGCTCTTTTCCTATGTCAAAAGTTTTAGTTTTCGAGGGTAATAGCTACGTATGTTGAGAAAATGAAGATATTAGACTATTTTATGATTGCAATGGTAAAGAATGTGATTAGAGGCTCTTTTCCTATGTCAAAAGTTTTAGTTTTCGAGGATAATAGCTACGTATGTTGAAAAAATGAAGATATTAGACTATTTTATGATTGCAAATGGTAAAGAATGTGATTAAAGGCTCTTTTCCTATTTCAAAAGTTTTAGTTTTCGAGGGTAATAGCTACGTATGTTGAAAAAATGAAGATATTAGACAATTTTATGATTGCATATGGTAAAGAATGTGATTAAAGGCTCTTTTCTTATTTCAAAAGTTTTAGTTTTCAAGGGTAGTAGCTACGTATGTTGAAAAAATGAAGATATTAGACTATTTTATGATTGCAAATGGTAACGAATGTGATTAAAGGCTCTTTTCCTATGTCAAAAGTTTTAGTTTTCGAGGGTAATAGCAACGTATGTTGAAAAAATGAAGATATTAGACTATTTTATGATTGCAAATGGTAAAGAATGTGATTAAAGGCTCTTTTCCTATGTCAAAAGTTTTAGTTTTCGAGGGTAATAGCTACGTATGTTGAAAAAATGAAGATATTAGACTATTTTATGATTGCAAATGGTAAAGAATGTGATTAAAGGCTGTTTTCCTATTTCAAAAGTTTTAGTTTTGGAGGGTAATAGCTACGTATGTTGAAAAAATGAAGATATTAGACAATTTTATGATTGCACATGGTAAAGAATGTGATTAAAGGCTCTTTTCCTATGTCAAAAGTTTTAGTTTTCGAGGTTAGTAGCTACGTATGTTGAAAAAATGAATATATTAGACTATTTTATGATTGTAAATGGTAAAGAATGTGATTAAAGGCTCTTTTCCTTTTTCAAAAGTTTTAGTTTTCGAGGGTAATAGCTACGTATGTTGAAAAAATGAAGATAATAGACTATTTTATGATTGCACATGGTAAAGAATGTGATTAAAGGCTCTTTTCCTATTTCAAAAGTTTTAGTTTTCGAGGGTAATAGCTACGTATGTTGAAAAAATGAAGATATTAGACTATTTTATGATTGCACATGGTAAAGAATGTGATTAAAGGCTCTTTTCCTATGTCAAAAGTTTTAGTTTTCGAGGGTAATAGCTACGTATGTTAAAAAAATGAAGATATTAGACTATTTTATGATTGTACATGGTAAAGAATGTGATTAAAGGCTCTTTTCCTATTTCAAAAGTTTTAGTTTTCGAGGGTAATAGCTACCTATGTTGAAAAAATGAAGATATTAGACAATTTTATGATTGCACATGGTAAAGAATGTGATTAAAGGCTCTTTTCCTATGTCAAAAGTTTTAGTTTTCGAGGTTAGTAGCTACGTATGTTGAAAAAATGAATATATTAGACTATTTTATGATTGTAAATGGTAAAGAATGTGATTAAAGGCTCTTTTCCTTTTTCAAAAATTTTAGTTTTCGAGGGTAATAGCTACGTATGTTGAAAAAATGAAGATAATAGACTATTTTATGATTGCACATGGTAAAGAATGTGATTAAAGGCTCTTTTCCTATTTCAAAAGTTTTAGTTTTCGAGGGTAATAGCTACGTATGTTGAAAAAATGAAGATATTAGACTATTTTATGATTGCACATGGTAAAGAATGTGATTAAAGGCTCTTTTCCTATGTCAAAAGTTTTAGTTTTCGAGGGTAATAGCTACGTATGTATAAAAATGAAGATATTAGACTATTTTATGATTGCAAATGGTAAAGAATGTGATTAAAGGCTCTTTTCCTATTTCAAAAGTTTTAGTTTTCGAGGGTAATAGCTACGTATGTTGAAAAAATGAAGATATTAGACTATTTTATGATTGCACATGGTAAAGTATGTGATTAAAGGCTCTTTTAATATTTCAAAAGTTTTAGTTTTCGAGGGTAATAGCTACATATGTTGAAAAAATGAAGATATTAGACTATTTTATGATTGCACATGGTAAAGAATGTGATTAAAGGCTCTTTTCCTATTTCAAACGTTTTAGTTTTCGAGGGTAATAACTACGTTTGTTGAAAAAATGAAGATATTAGACAATTTTATGATTGCACATGGTAAAGAATGTGATTAAAGGCTCTTTTCCTATTTCAAAAGTTTTAGTTTTCGAGGGTAATAGCTATGTATGTTGAAAAAATGAAGATATTAGACAATTTTATGATTGCACATGGTAAGGAATGTGATTAAAGGCTCTTTTCCTATGTCAAAAGTTTTAGTTTTCGGGGGTAAGAGCTATGTCTGTGAAAAAAATGAAGATATTAGACTATTTTATGATTGCACATGGTAAAGAATGTGATTAAAGGCTCTTTTCCTATTTCAAAAGTTTTAGTTTTCGAGGGTAATAACTACGTTTGTTTAAAAAATGAAGATATTAGACAATTTTATGATTGCACATGGTAAAGAATGTGATTAAAGGCTCTTTTCCTATTTCAAAAGTTTTAGTTTTCGAGGGTAATAGCTACGTATGTTGAAAAAATGAAGATATTAGACAATTTTATGATTGCACATGGTAAGGAATGTGATTAAAGGCTCTTTTCCTATGTCAAAAGTTTTAGTTTTCCGGGGTAAGAGCTTTGTCTGTGGAAAAAATGAAGATATTAGACAATTTTATGATTGTACATGGTAAAGAATGTGATTAAAGGCTTTTTCCTAAGTCAAAAGTTTTATTTTTCGAGGGTAATAGCTACGTATGTTGAAAAAATGAAGATATTAGACTATTTTATGATTGCTAATGGTAAAGAATGTGATTAAAGGCTCTTTTCCTATGTCAAAAGTTTTAGTTTTCGAGGGTAATAGCTATGTCTGTTGAAAAAATGAAGATATTAGACTATTTTATGATTGCACATGTTAAAGAATGGGATTAAAGGTTCTTTTCCTATTTCAAAAGTTTTAGTTTTCGAGGGTAATAACTACATTTGTTGAAAAAATGGAGATATTAGACAATTTTATGATTGCACATGGTAAAGAATGTGATTAAAGGCTCTTTTCCTATTTCAAAAGTTTTAGTTTTCGAGGGTAATAGCTACGTATGTTGAAAAAATGAAGATATTAGACAATTTTATGATTGCAAATGGTAGAGAATGTGATTAAAGGCTCTTTTCCTATTTCAAAAGTTTTAGTTTTCGAGGGTAATAGCTACGTATGTTGAAAAAATGAAGATATTAGACTATTTTATGATTGCAAATGGTAGAGAATGTGATTAAAGGCTCTTTTCCTATTTCAAAAGTTTTAGTTTTCGAGGGTAATAGCTACGTATGTTGAAAAAATGAAGATATTAGACTATTTTATGATTGTAAATGGTAAAGAATGTGATTAAAGGCTCTTTTCTTATGTCAAAAGTTTTAGTTTTCGAGGGTAATAGCTACGTATGTTGAAAAAATGAAGATATTAGACTATTTTATGATTGCAAAGGGTAAAGAATATGATTAAAGGCTCTTTTCCTTTTTCAAAAGTTTTAGTTTTCGAGGGTAATAGCTACGTATGTTGAAAAAATGAAGATATTAGACTATTTTATGATTGCACATGGTAAAGAATGTGATTAAAGGCTCTTTTCCTATGTCAAAAGTTTTAGTTTTCGAGGGTAATAGCTAAGTATGTGGAAAAAATGAAGATATTAGACAATTTTATGATTGCAAATGGTAAAGAATGTGATTAAAGTTTCTTTTCCTATTACAAAAGTTTTAGTTTTCGAGGGTAATAGCTGCGTATGTTGAAAATATGAAGATATTAGACTATTTTATGATTGCACATGGTAAAGAATGTGATTAAAGGCTCTTTTCCTATTTCAAAAGTTTTAGTTTTCGAGGGTAATAGCTACGTATGTTGAAAAAATGAAGATATTAGACAATTTTATGATTGCACATGGTAAGGAATGTGATTAAAGGCTCTTTTCCTATGTCAAAAGTTTTAGTTTTCGGGGGTAAGAGCTTTGTCTGTGGAAAAAATGAAGATATTAGACAATTTTATGATTGTACATGGTAAAGAATGTGATTAAAGGCTCTTTTCCTAAGTCAAAAGTTTTATTTTTCAAGGGTAATAGCTACGTATGTTGAAAAAATGAAGATATTAGACTATTTTATGATTGCAAATGGTAAAGAATGTGATTAAAGGCTCTTTTCCTATGTCAAAAGTTTTAGTTTTCGAGGGTAATAGCTACGTATGTTGAAAAAATGAAGCTATTAGACTATTTTATGATTGCACATGCTAAAGAATGTGATTAAAGGCTCTTTTCCTATTTCAAAAGTTTTAGTTTTCGAGGTAATAGCTACGTATGTTGAAAAAATGAAGATATTAGACTATTTTATGATTGCACATGGTAAAGAATGTGATTAAAGGCTCTTTTCCTATTTCAAAAATTTTAGTTTTCGAGGGTAATAGCTATGTCTGTGGAAAAAATGAAGATATTACACTATTTTATGATTGCACATGGTAAAGAATGTAATTAAAGACTCTTTTCCTATTACAAAAGTTTTAGTTTTCGGGGGTAGTAGCTACGTATGTTGAAAAAATGAATATATTAGACTATTTTATGATTGCAAATGGTGAAGAATATGATTAAAGGCTCTTTTCCTTTTTCAAAAGATTTAGTTTTCGAGGGTAATAGCTACGTATGTTGAAAAAATGAAGATATTAGACTATTTTATGATTGCACATGGTAAAGAATGTGATTAAAGGCTCTTTTCCTATGTCAAAAGTTTTAGTTTTCGAGGGTAATAGCTATGTATGTGGAAAAAATGAAGATATTAGACTATTTTATGATTGCAAATGGTAAAGAATGTGATTAAAGGCTCTTTTCCTATTTCAAAAGTTTTAGTTTTCGAGGGTAATAGCTACGTATGTTGAAAAATAGAAGATATTAGACTATTTTATGATTGCACATGGTAAAGAATGTGATTAAAGGCTCTTTTCCTATTTCAAAAGTTTTAGTTTTCGAGGGTAATAGCTACGTATGTTGAAAAAATGAATATATTAGACTATTTTATGATTGCAAATGGTAAAGAATGTGATTAAAGGCTCTTTTCCTATTTCAAAAGTTTTAGTTTTCGAGGGTAATAGCTACGTATGTTGAAAAAATGAAGATATTAGACTATTTTATGATTGCAAATGATAAAGAATGTGATTAAAGTCTCTTTTCCTATGTCAAAAGTTTTAGTTTTCGAGGGTAATAGCTACGTATGTTGGAAAAATGAAGATATTAGACTATTTTATGATTCCAAATGGTAAAGAGTGTGATTAAAGGCTCTTTTCCTATTTTAAAAGTTTTAGTTTTCGAGGGTAATAGCTACGTTTGTTGGAAAAATGAAGATATTAGACTATTTTATGATTGCAAATGGTAAAGAATGTGATTATAGGCTCTTTTCCTATTTCAAAAGTTTTAGTTTCGAGGGTAATAGCTACGTATGTTGAAAAAATGAAGATATTAGACTATTTTATGATTGCAAATGGTAAAGAATGTGATTAAAGGCTCTTTTCCTATGTCAAAAGTTTTAGTTTTCGAGGGTAATAGCTGCGTATGTTAAAAAAATGAATATATTAGACTATTTTATGATTGCAAATGGTAAAGAATGTGATTAAAGGCTCTTTTCCTATGTCAAAAGTTTTAGTTTTCGAGGGTAATAGCTACGTATGTTGAAAAAATGAAGATATTAGACTATTTTATGATTGCAATGGTAAAGAATGTGATTAGAGGCTCTTTTCCTATGTCAAAAGTTTTAGTTTTCGAGGGTAATAGCTACGTATGTTGAAAAAACGAAGATATTAGACTATTTTATGATTGCAAATGGTAAAGAATGTGATTAAAGGCTCTTTTCCTATTTCAAAAGTATTAGTTTTTGAGGGTAATAGCTACGTATGTTGAAAAAATGAAGATATTAGACTATTTTATGATTGCACATGGTAAAGAATGTGATTAAAGGCTCTTTTCCTATTTCAAAAAATTCTGTGGGGTGAATTCTTCAAATAATTTTCTAACCTAATTTAACCTGTTATCAGCAAACCTTGTATTAAATTGAAAAAGTTGACTAGCAGCGCTGACTAAAATCAAGGAGAAAAAAAGTCGTCTTAGACCTTCATCGGTGAATGTCGCCATTTATGAATTTGGGACAAACACGGTAACTTATAATGGCTTCTATGTGTTAGTTTTCTAGGGTAATAGCTACGTATGTTGAAAAAATGAAGATATTAGACAATTTCATGATTGCACATGGTAAAGAATGTGATTAAAGTCTGTTTTCCTATTTCAAAAGTTTTAGTTTTAGAGGGTAATAGCTACGTATGTTGAAAAAATGAAGATATTAGACAATTTTATGATTGCACATGGTAAAGAATGTGATTAAAGGCTCTTTTCCTATGTCAAAAGTTTTAGTTTTCGAGGTTAGTAGCTACGTATGTTGAAAAAATGAATATATTAGACTATTTTATGATTGTAAATGGTAAAGAATGTGATTAAAGGCTCTTTTCCTTTTTCAAAAGTTTTAGTTTTCGAGGGTAATAGCTACGTATGTTGAAAAAATGAAGATAATAGACTATTTTATGATTGCACATGGTAAAGAATGTGATTAAAGGCTCTTTTCCTATTTCAAAAGTTTTAGTTTTCGAGGGTAATAGCTACGTATGTTGAAAAAATGAAGATATTAGACTATTTTATGATTGCACATGGTAAAGAATGTGATTAAAGGCTCTTTTCCTATGTCAAAAGTTTTAGTTTTCGAGGGTAATAGCTACGTATGTTAAAAAAAATGAAGATATTAGACTATTTTATGATTGTACATGGTAAAGAATGTGATTAAAGGCTCTTATCCTATTTCAAAAGTTTTAGTTTTCGAGGGTAATAGCTACCTATGTTGAAAAAATGAAGATATTAGACAATTTTATGATTGCACATGGTAAAGAATGTGATTAAAGGCTCTTTTCCTATGTCAAAAGTTTTAGTTTTCGAGGTTAGTAGCTACGTATGTTGAAAAAATGAATATATTAGACTATTTTATGATTGTAAATGGTAAAGAATGTGATTAAAGGCTCTTTTCCTTTTTCAAAAATTTTAGTTTTCGAGGGTAATAGCTACGTATGTTGAAAAAATGAAGATAATAGACTATTTTATGATTGCACATGGTAAAGAATGTGATTAAAGGCTCTTTTCCTATTCCAAAAGTTTTAGTTTTCGAGGGTAATAGCTACGTATGTTGAAAAAATGAAGATATTAGACTATTTTATGATTGCACATGGTAAAGAATGTGATTAAAGGCTCTTTTCCTATGTCAAAAGTTTTAGTTTTCGAGGGTAATAGCTACGTATGTATAAAAATGAAGATATTAGACTATTTTATGATTGCAAATGGTAAAGAATGTGATTAAAGACTCTTTTCCTATTTCAAAAGTTTTAGTTTTCGAGGGTAATAGCTACGTATGTTGAAAAAATGAAGATATTAGACTATTTTATGATTGCACATGGTTAAGTATGTGATTAAAGGCTCTTTTAATATTTCAAAAGTTTTAGTTTTCGAGGGTAATAGCTACATATGTTGAAAAAATGAAGATATTAGACTATTTTATGATTGCACATGGTAAAGAATGTGATTAAAGGCTCTTTTCCTATTTCAAACGTTTTAGTTTTCGAGGGTAATAACTACGTTTGTTGAAAAAATGAAGATATTAGACAATTTTATGATTGCACATGGTAAAGAATGTGATTAAAGGCTCTTTTCCTATTTCAAAAGTTTTAGTTTTCGAGGGTAATAGCTATGTATGTTGAAAAAATGAAGATATTAGACAATTTTATGATTGCACATGGTAAGGAATGTGATTAAAGGCTCTTTTCCTATGTCAAAAGTTTTAGTTTTCGGGGGTAAGAGCTATGTCTGTGAAAAAAATGAAGATATTAGACTATTTTATGATTGCACATGGTAAAGAATGTGATTAAAGGCTCTTTTCCTATTTCAAAAGTTTTAGTTTTCGAGGGTAATAACTACGTTTGTTTAAAAAATGAAGATATTAGACAATTTTATGATTGCACATGGTAAAGAATGTGATTAAAGGCTCTTTTCCTATTTCAAAAGTTTTAGTTTTCGAGGGTAATAGCTACGTATGTTGAAAAAATGAAGATATTAGACAATTTTATGATTGCACATGGTAAGGAATGTGATTAAAGGCTCTTTTCCTGTGTCAAAAGTTTTAGTTTTCCGGGGTAAGAGCTTTGTCTGTGGAAAAAATGAAGATATTAGACAATTTTATGATTGTACATGGTAAAGAATGTGATTAAAGGCTTTTTCCTAAGTCAAAAGTTTTATTTTTCGAGGGTAATAGCTACGTATGTTGAAAAAATGAAGATATTAGACTATTTTATGATTGCTAATGGTAAAGAATGTGATTAAAGGCTCTTTTCCTATGTCAAAAGTTTTAGTTTTCGAGGGTAATAGCTACGTATGTTGAAAAAATGAAGCTATTAGACTATTTTATGATTGCACATGGTAAAGAATGTGATTAAAGGCTCTTTTCCTATTTCAAAAGTTTTAGTTTTCGAGGGTAATAGCTACGTATGTTGAAAAAATGAAGATATTAGACTATTTTATGATTGCACATGGTAAAGAATGTGATTAAAGGCTCTTTTCCTATTTCAAAAGTTTTAGTTTTCGAGGGTAATAACTATGTCTGTGGAAAAAATGAAGATATTAGACTATTTTATGATTGCATATGGTAAAGAATGTGATTAAAGACTCTTTTCCTATTACAAAAGTTTTAGTTTTCGGGGGTAGTAGCTACGTATGTTGAAAAAATGAATATATTAGACTATTTTATGATTGCAAATGGTAAAGAATATGATTAAAGGCTCTTTTCCTTTTTCAAAAGATTTAGTTTTCGAGGGTAATAGCTACGTATGTTGAAAAAATGAAGATATTAGACTATTTTATGATTGCACATGGTAAAGAATGTGATTAAAGGCTCTTTTCCTATGTCAAAAGTTTTAGTTTTCGAGGGTAATAGCTACGTATGTGGAAAAAATGAAGATATTAGACTATTTTATGATTGCAAATGGTAAAGAATGTGATTAAAGGCTCTTTTCCTATTTCAAAAGTTTTAGTTTTCGAGGGTAATAGCTACGTATGTTGAAAAATAGAAGATATTAGACTATTTTATGATTGCACATGGTAAAGAATGTGATTAAAGGCTCTTTTCCTATTACAAAAGTTTTAGTTTTCGAGGGTAATAGCTGCGTATGTTGAAAAAATGAAGATATTAGACTATTTTATGATTGCACATGGTAAAGAATGTGATTAAAGGCTTTTTTCCTATTTCAAAAGTTTTAGTTTTCGAGGGTAATAGCTACGTATGTTGAAAAAATGAAGATATTAGACTACTTTATGATTGCAAATGGTAAAGAATGTGATTAAAGGCCTCTTTTCCTTTTTCAAAAGTTTTAGTTTTCGAGGTTAATAGCTGCTTATGTTGAAAAAATGAAGATATTAGACTATTTTATGATTGCAAATGGTAAAGAATGTGATTAAAGGCTCTTTTCCTATGTCAAAAGTTTTAGTTTTCGAGGGTAATAGCTACGTATGTTGGAAAAATGAAGATATTAGACTATTTTATGATTGCAAATGGTAAAGAATGTGATTAAAGCCTCTTTTCCTATTTCAAAAGTTTTAGTTTTCGAGGGTAATAGCTACGTATGTTGGAAAAATGAAGATATTAGACTATTTTATGATTGCAAATGGTAAAAAATGTGATTAAAGGCTCTTTTCCTATTTCAAAAGTTTTAGTTTTCGAGGGTAATAGCTACGTATGTTGAAAAAATGAAGATATTAGACTATTTTATGATTGCAAATGGTGAAGAATGTGATTAAAGGCTCTTTTCCTATGTCAAAAGGTTTAGTTTTCGAGGGTAATAGCTACGTATGTTGAAAAAATGAAGATATTAGACTATTTTATGATTGCAAATGGTAAAGACTGTGATTAAAGGCTCTTTTCCTATTTCAAAAGTTTTAGTTTTCGAGGGTAATAGCTACGTATGTTGAAAAAATGAAGATATTAGACAATTTTATGATTGCATATGGTAAAGAATGTGATTAAAGGCTCTTTTCTTATTTCAAAAGTTTTAGTTTTCGAGGGTAATAGCTACGTATGTTGAAAAAATGAAGATATTAGACTATTTTATGATTGCAAATGGTAACGAATGTGATTAAAGGCTCTTTTCCTATGTCAAAAGTTTTAGTTTTCGAGGGTAATAGCAACGTATGTTGAAAAAATGAAGATATTAGACTATTTTATGATTGCAAATAGTAAAGAATGTGATTAAAGGCTCTTTTCCTATGTCAAAAGTTTTAGTTTTCGAGGGTAATAGCTACGTATGTTGAAAAAATGAAGATATTAGACTATTTTATGATTGCAAATGGTAAAGAATGTGATTAAAGGCTCTTTTCCTATGTCAAAAGTTTTAGTTTTCGAGGGTAATAGCTACGTATGTTGAAAAAATGAAGATATTAGACTATTTTATGATTGCAAATGGTAAAGAATGTGATTAAAGGCTCTTTTCCTATGTCAAAAGTTTTAGTTTTCGAGGGTAATAGCTACGTATGTTGAAAAAAATGAAGATATTAGACTATTTTATGATTGCAAATGGCAAAGAATGTGATTAAAGGCTCTTTTCCTATGTCAAAAGTTTTAGTTTTCGAGGGTAATAGCTACGTATGTTGAAAAAATGAAGATATTAGACTATTTTATGATTGCAAATGGTAAAGAATGTGATGAAAGGCTCTATTCCAATTTCAAAAGTTTTAGTTTTCGAGGGTAATGGCTATGTCTATGGAAAAAATGAAGATATTAGACTATTTTATGATCGCACATAGTAAAGAATGTGATTAAAGGCTCTTTTCCTATTTCAAAAGTTTTAGTTTTCGAGGTTAATAGCTACGTATGTTGAAAAAATGAAGATATTAGACTATTTTATGATTGCAAATGGTAAAGAATGTGATTAAAGGCTCTTTTCCTATGTCAAAAGTTTTAGTTTTCGAGGGTAATAGCTACGTATGTTGGAAAAATGAAGATATTAGACTGTTTTATGATTGCAAATGGTAAAGAATGTGATTAAAGGCTCTTTTCCTATTTCAAAAGTTTTAGTTTTCGAGGGTAATAGCTACGTATGTTGAAAAAATGAAGATATTAGACTATTTTATGATTGCAAATGGTAAAGAATGTGATTAAAGGCTCTTTTCCTATGTCAAAAGTTTTAGTTTTCGAGGGTAATAGCTACGTATGTTAAAAAAATGAATATATTAGACTATTTTATGATTGCAAATGGTAAATAATGTGATTAAAGGCTCTTTTCCTATGTCAAAAGTTTTAGTTTTCGAGGGTAATAGCTACGTATGTTGAAAAAATGAAGATATTAGACTATTTTATGATTGCAATGGTAAAGAATGTGATTAGAGGCTCTTTTCCTATGTCAAAAGTTTTAGTTTTCGAGGGTAATAGCTAAGTATGTTGAAAAAATGAAGATATTAGACTATTTTATGATTGCAAATGGTAAAGAATGTGATTAAAGGCTCTTTTCCTATTTCAAAAGTATTAGTTTTCGAGGGTAATAGCTACGTATGTTGAAAAAATGAAGATATTAGACTATTTTATGATTGCACATGGTAAAGAATGTGATTAAAGGCTCTTTTCCTATTTCAAAAAATTCTGTGGGGTGAATTCTTCAAATAATTTTCTAACCTAATTTAACCTGTTATCAGCAAACCTTGTATTAAATTGAAAAAGTTGACTAGCAGCGCTGACTAAAATCAAGGAGAAAAAAAGTCGTCTTAGACCTTCATCGGTGAATGTCGCCATTTATGAATTTGGGACAAACACGGTAACTTATAATGGCTTCTATGTGTTAGTTTTCTAGGGTAATAGCTACGTATGTTGAAAAAATGAAGATATTAGACAATTTCATGATTGCACATGGTAAAGAATGTGATTAAAGTCTGTTTTCCTATTTCAAAAGTTTTAGTTTTAGAGGGTAATAGCTACGTATGTTGAAAAAATGAAGATATTAGACAATTTTATGATTCCACATGGTAAAGAATGTGATTAAAGGCTCTTTTCCTATGTCAAAAGTTTTAGTTTTCGAGGTTAGTAGCTACGTATGTTGAAAAAATGAATATATTAGACTATTTTATGATTGTAAATGGTAAAGAATGTGATTAAAGGCTCTTTTCCTTTTTCAAAAATTTTAGTTTTCGAGGGTAATAGCTACGTATGTTGGAAAAATGAAGATAATAGACTATTTTATGATTGCACATGGAAAAGAATGTGATTAAAGGCTCTTTTCCTATTTCAAAAGTTTTAGTTTTCGAGGGTAATAGCTACGTATGTTGAAAAAATGAAGATATTAGACTATTTTATGATTGCACATGGTAAAGAATGTGATTAAAGGCTCTTTTCCTATGTCAAAAGTTTTAGTTTTCGAGGGTAATAGCTACGTATGTTAAAAAAAATGAAGATATTAGACTATTTTATGATTGTACATGGTAAAGAATGTGATTAAAGGCTCTTTTCCTATTTCAAAAGTTTTAGTTTTTGAGGGTAATAGCTACCTATGTTGAAAAAATGAAGATATTAGACAATTTTATGATTGCACATGGTAAAGAATGTGATTAAAGGCTCTTTTCCTATGTCAAAAGTTTTAGTTTTCGAGGTTAGTAGCTACGTATGTTGAAAAAATGAATATATTAGACTATTTTATGATTGTAAATAGTAAAGAATGTGATTAAAGGCTCTTTTCCTTTTTCAAAAATTTTAGTTTTCGTGGGTAATAGCTACGTATGTTGAAAAAATGAAGATAATAGACTATTTTATGATTGCACATGGTAAAGAATGTGATTAAAGGCTCTTTTCCTATTTCAAAAGTTTTAGTTTTCGAGGGTAATAGCTACGTATGTTGAAAAAATGAAGATATTAGACTATTTTATGATTGCACATGGTAAAGAATGTGATTAAAGGCTCTTTTCCTATGTCAAAAGTTTTAGTTTTCGAGGGTAATAGCTACGTATGTATAAAAATGAAGATATTAGACTATTTTATGATTGCAAATGGTAAAGAATGTGATTAAAGGCTCTTTTCCTATTTCAAAAGTTTTAGTTTTCGAGGGTAATAGCTACGTATGTTGAAAAAATGAAGATATTAGACTATTTTATGATTGCACATGGTAAAGTATGTGATTAAAGGCTCTTTTAATATTTCAAAAGTTTTAGTTTTCGAGGGTAATAGCTACATATGTTGAAAAAATGAAGATATTAGACTATTTTATGATTGCACATGGTAAAGAATGTGATTAAAGGCTCTTTTCCTATTTCAAACGTTTTAGTTTTCGAGGGTAATAACTACGTTTGTTGAAAAAATGAAGATATTAGACAATTTTATGATTGCACATGGTAAAGAATGTGATTAAAGGCTCTTTTCCTATTTCAAAAGTTTTAGTTTTCGAGGGTAATAGCTACATATGTTGAAAAAATGAAGATATTAGACTATTTTATGATTGCACATGGTAAAGAATGTGATTAAAGGCTCTTTTCCTATTTCAAAAGTTTTAGTTTTCGAGGGTAATAACTACGTATGTTGAAAAAATGAAGATATTAGACAATTTTATGATTGCACATGGTAAAGAATGTTATTAAAGGCTCTTTTCCTATTTCAAAAGTTTTCGTTTTCGAGGGTAATAGCTACGTATGTTGAAAAAATGAAGATATTAGACAATTTTATGATTGCACATGGTAAAGAATGTGATTAAAGGCTCTTTTCCTAAGTCAAAAGTTTTAGTTTTCGATGGTAATAGCTACGTATGTTGAAAAAATGAAGATATTAGACTATTTTATGATTGCACATGGTAAAGAATATGATTAAAGGCTCTTTTCCTATTTCAAAAGTTTTAGTTTTCGAGGATAATAGCTATGTCTGTTGAAAAAATGAAGATATTAGACTATTTTATGATTGCACATGTTAAAGAATGGGATTAAAGGTTCTTTTCCTATTTCAAAAGTTTTAGTTTTCGAGGGTAATAACTACATTTGTTGAAAAAATGGAGATATTAGACAATTTTATGATTGCACATGGTAAAGAATGTGATTAAAGGCTCTTTTCCTATTTCAAAAGTTTTAGTTTTCGAGGGTAATAGCTACGTATGTTGAAAAAATGAAGATATTAGACAATTTTATGATTGCAAATGGTAGAGAATGTGATTAAAGGCTCTTTTCCTATTTCAAAAGTTTTAGTTTTCGAGGGTAATAGCTACGTATGTTGAAAAAATGAAGATATTAGACTATTTTATGATTGCAAATGGTAGAGAATGTGATTAAAGGCTCTTTTCCTATTTCAAAAGTTTTAGTTTTCGAGGGTAATAGCTACGTATGTTGAAAAAATGAAGATATTAGACTATTTTATGATTGTAAATGGTAAAGAATGTGATTAAAGGCTCTTTTCTTATGTCAAAAGTTTTAGTTTTCGAGGGTAATAGCTACGTATGTTGAAAAAATGAAGAT